>NC_136265.1:144896974-144946974 GCF_964187855.1 Myxine glutinosa
AAGTGGTTTTTCAACACTAACACAAGTGCGAAAAGTGGTTTTCCACACTAATATAAGTCCAAAAGTGGTTTCCTGCACCAACACAAGTGCGAAAAGTGGTTTTTCAACACTAACACAAGAGTGAAAAGTGGTTTTTCAACACTAACACAAGTGCGAAAAGTGATTTTTCAACACTAACACAAGTGCGAAAAGTGGTTTTTCAACATGAACACAAGTGCGAAAAGTGGTTTTTCAACACTATCACAAGTGCAAAAAGTGTCTTTTCCACACTAATACAAGTGCAAAAGTAGTTTTCAACACTAAAACAAGTGCGAAAAGTGTTTTTTCCACACTAATATAAGTCCAAAAGTGGTTTCCTGCACCAACACAAGTGCAAAAAGTGGTTTTTCAACACTAACACCAGTGCGAAAACTGGTTTTTCAACACTAACATGAGGGCGAAAAGTGGTTTTTCAACACTAACACAAGTGCGAAAAGTGGTTTTTCCACACTAATACAAGTGCAAAAGTGGTTTCCTGCACCAACACAAGTGTGAAAAGTGGTTTTTCAACACTATCACAAGTGCAATAAGTGTTTTTTCCACACTAATACAAGTGCAAAAGAGGTTTCCTGCACAAACACAAGTGCGAAAAGTGGTTTTTCAACACTAACACAAGTGCGAAAAGTGGTTTTTCAACACTATCACAAGTGCAAAAAATGTTTTTTCCACACTAATACAAGTGCAAAAGTGGTTTCCTGTACCAACACAAGTGCGAAAAGTGGTTTTTCAACACTAACACAAGTGCGAAAAGTGGTTGTTCAACACTATCGCAAGTGCAAAAGTGTTTTTTCCACACTAATACAAGTGCAAAAGTGGTATCCTGCACCAACAAAAGTGCGAAAAGTGGTTATTCAACACGAACACAAGTGCGAAAAGTGGTTTTTCAACACTAACACAAGTGCGAAAAGTGGTTTTTCAACACTAACACAAGTTCGAAAAGTGGTTTTTCAACACTAACACAAGTGCGAAAAGTGGTTTTTCTACACTAATACAAGTGCAAAAGTGGTTTTTCAACACTAACACAAGTGCGAAAAGTGGTTGTTCCACACTAATACAAGTGCAAAAGTGGTTTCCTGCACCAACACAAGTGCGAAAAGTGGATTTGCAACACAAACACAAGTGCGAAAATTGGTTTTGCAACACGAACACAAGTGCGTAAGTGGTTTTGCAACACTAGCACAAGTGCTAAAGTGGTTTTGCAACATTAACACAAGTGCGATAAGTGGTTTTCAATGCCAGTTCGAGTGCGGAAAGTGGTTTTTGCAACAAAAACACAAGTGCGAAAAGTGGTTTTGCAACACTAACACAAGTGCGAATATGGGTTTACAACACCAGCACGAGCGCGGAAAGTCGTTTTTGCAACACTAACACAAATGCGAATATGGGTTTACAACACCAGCACGAGTGCAGAAAGTGGTTTGCAACACTAACACAAGTGTGGAAAGTGGTTTTCAACACGAGCTCATGTGCGATAAGTGGTTTTGCAACATTAACACAAATGCGAATTGTGGTTTTCAACACTGGCGCAAGTGCAAAAAGTGGTTTTGCAACACTAACACAAGTGCGAAAAGTGGTTTTCAAAACTAACACAATTGCAAAAAGTGGTTTTCAACACTAACCAATGTGCGAAAAGTTATTTTCTTTACGAGCACAAGTGCGCAAATTGGTTTTGCAACACAGGCACAAGTGTAGAATGTGCTTTTCAACACAAGCGCAAGTGTGGAAAGTGGTTTAGCAACACTAGCTCAAGTGCGGAGAGTGGTTTTCAATGCCAGCACAAGTGCAAAAAGTGGTTTTGCATCACTAACACAAGTGCAAAAAGTGGTTTTCAATGCCAGCACAAGTGCGAAAAGTGGTTCTGCAACACTAGCTCAAGTGCGGAAAGTGTTTTTCAACGCCAGCACAAGTGCGCAGAGTGGTTCTGCAACAATAGCTCAAATGCACAAAGTGGTTTTCAACACAAGCACGAGTGCTGAAAGTGGTTTTCAACACCAGCATAAGTGTGGAGATTGGTTTTTGCAACACTAACACAAATGCGAAAAATGGTTTACAACAGTAGCACGAGTGCGGAAAGTGGTTTGCAACACTAACACAAGTGTGGAAAGTGGTTTTCAACATGAGCACAAGTGCGATAAGTGGTTTTGCAACACTAACCCAATTGCGAAAAGTGTTTTTCAACACTAGCACGAGTGCGGAAAGTGGTTTTCAATGCCAGCACATGTGTGGAAATTGGTTTTGCAACACTAAGACAAATGCGAGTTGTGGTTTACAATACTGGCGCAAGTGCAAAAAGTGGTTTTGCTGCACTAACACAAGTGTGAAAGTGGTTCTGCAACACGAGCTCAAGTGTGGAAAATGGTAATCAATGCCAGCACATGTGTGGAAAGTGGGTTTGCAATACTAACACAAGTGCAAAAAGTGGTATACAATGCCAGCACAAGTGCGGAAAGTAGTTCTGCAACACCAGCTCAAGTGTGGCAAGTGCTTTTCAACATGTGCACAAGTGCGATAAGTGGTTTTGCAACACCAACCCAATTGCAAAAGGTCGTTTTCAACACCAGCACGAGTGTGGAAAGTGGTTTGCATCTCTAACACAAGTGTGGAAAGTGGTTTTCAACACAAGCACAAGTGCAATAAGTGGTTTTGCAACACCAACCCAATTGCGAAAAGTCGTTTTCAACACCAGCACGAATGCGGAAAGTGGTTTTCAACGTCATCATAATTGTGGAAATTGGTTTTTGCAACAATAACACAAATGCGAAAGTGGTTTTGCAACACTAACACAAGTGCGATAAGTGGTTTTCAACACTAACACAAGTGCGATAAGTGGTTTTCAATGCCGGTACAAGTGCAAAAAGTGGTTTTGCAACACGAACACAAGTGCAAAAAGTGGTTTTGCAACACCAACACAATGGCGATAAGTGGTTTTGTTATCGTGCGTTAAGTGGTTTTCAACCTGTTTGCAACACTAACACAAGTGTGGAAAGTGGTTTTTCAACACTAACACAAGTGCGATAAGTCGTTTTCAATGCCAGTACGAGTGCGGTAAGTGGTTTTTGCAACAATAACAGTAGTGCGAAAAGTGGTTTAGCAACACTAACCCAATTGCGAATTGTGGTTTTCAACACTGGCGCATGTGCCAAAAGTGGTTTTGCAACAATAACACAAGTGTGAATGTGGTTTTGCAACACTAACACAAGTGTGAAAGTGGTTTTGCAACACTAACACAAGCGCGGTAAGTGGTTTTCAATCCCAGCACGAGCGCGGAAAGTGGTATTCGGCAAGTATAATTTTTAAAGTGATTCTTCACCATTGGGAGATAGGGCTAAAACCGATATATAGCAGGATATCTCAAAAGGTTATGGACGTATTTGGACTAAACTTGGTGGACACGTTGGGTGTCTGATAAGGATTAATCGATTCAATTTTGGTGAAGATATGAATATATTCGCATTCGAGAATTATTTAATTTCTAAAGTGGACCTGACGGCATCAGCCCACGGATCCTAAAATCCTGCTCTGCCGCTCCTTCACTCCTTCTCTTTGTTCTCTTCACCCTCTCTTTTGCTCAAGGTCATCTGCCATCAGCTTGGAAATCGGACAACATCACCGCTTTACACAAAAAATGTGCAAAAACAGATCCTTGCAACTACAGACCAATCAGCCTCCTCTCAATTATCAGCAAAGTCATGGAATCCATCATTGCTTCAGAAATCAAATCTTTCCTCTTCTCCAATGACTTGATCTCTGATCATCAATTTGGATTCAGACCAGGTCACTCTACTCTAGACATGCTGCTTCTGCTGTCTCAACAATGGATGGAGGTCCTCAATGCCAAACAGGAAATTAGAGCTGTCTCCCTTGACATATCACGTGCCTTCGATACGGTCTGGCAGTAGTGTATATATGTTGCTTCTGGGACACTCTCATTTTCCCATTGACTTACATGTTAATTTTCCTCTTAACCTCATTGCCCATTAACACCTCTATTTCTCCCACCCTAATCTTTATGAACCTTTTGTCTATAGTACCTATCCTTAATGTTGTTCATGAGACCACTCAAACACTACAAATATTTGTTTTTCCTTATAGACCTATAATCCTTCTTCTACATATCATCTGGCAGATTATCTTTGACCCACTCAAACATCGACCCATTCACTTACATGTTAATTTTCCTCTCACCTCTTTATGAACCTTTTAGCCTTTTGACACCTATCCTTAATGTTGTTCATTAGACCACTCAAACAATGATCCCCCCTTGGTCTTATGGTACTCTTACTATCAATGATCCCGAGTAGACCACTCAAACATTGATCCTACAAATATTTGTTTATGCGTGGGAAATAATTTAATTCTCTTGCCACTCTCTTCACCATCTAATATATCAACAAAGTATATGTTTGAGTTTGGTTCTTTATCAAGATATTTTAACTGAGATAAAATAAAATGATAAACCTCCCTCAATGTCCTTGTCTGAGCGCCTCCAGTGCCACACACTTTTTGGTAGGCTCTGCCCACTTTTTGTTAAGCTCCGTCCACTTTTTGGTAAGCCCTGCCCACTTTTTGTTAAGCCACGCCCACTTCTTGGTAAGCCCCGCCCATTTTTACTAAGCTCCGCCCACTTCTGCTAAGCCCCACCCACTTTATAAACTCTTCAGCATTGTATCATTTCCAGGTAATACATTACATCATTTTCAAGGAATTTCCATCACATCATTTCCAATTAAGACACGCCCAGGTTTACCCAGGGAATTTCCACAGGAAATGACACACACCCAGCCCTTCTTATAAAAGGCACCGACCACACAGGCTTTTTCAAACACGCTTTCTGCTTCACTTGAGAATGGACTACTATGCCGAAATGGAATGGGATAACTTTGCTATTCCTTGGAGTCCTACTACCTGTGTAGAACTCAACCTTCAGATTGATGAACTGGACTCGAACCTCTTATCAATGGAGGTAAGTTTGTTTATTTATTTATTTATTTATTTATTTATTTATTTTTTTTTTTTTTTTTTTTTTTTTTTTTTTTTTTAGATGAGACTCATGTAAGAGTTAACAAAGTTTATTTTAATATTCATAGAGCTTGATTTATACAAATAAAAATATTGTATTGAATTAATACATTGTTATTTTCTTTCACAGGAAATTGTATCTGAGATACGAAATGAAAATTCTGCTTTTACCACAACTTGGGATGAAGTTATTTTTTTGTTTGAAGACATTTTGAACAGCCAAGACCCCCAGAACGAGTTCTACCTTGATGACCCAGCCAAAGAGTTATACCTTGGAGATCCACAAAATCCTGAAAAAGAGTTTTACCATGATGATACTTGTTGTGAGTTATCAAAACAAAACCCACTGAACAAGTTCTACCTTGATGAGCCAGAATACAAGTCATACATTGGAGACCCACAAATTTCTGAAAATTGGGAAAGGGGAGTTCTCCCTGATGGTCCGCAGTTATACTATGTGAGACACATCATAGAAACCCTAAAAAATTGTGAAACTGGAATTCTCCCTGATGGTCCGCAGTTATACTATGTGAGACACATCACAGAAACCCTAAAAAATTGGGCAAGGAGAGTTCTCCCTGATGGTCCGCAGTTATACTATGTGAGACACATCATAGAAACCCTAAAAAATTGGGAAACGGGAATTCTCCCTGATGGTCCGCAGTTATACTATGTGAGACACATCACAGAAACCCTAAAAAATTGGGCAAGGGAAGTTTTCCCTGATGGTCCGCAGTTATACGATGTGAGACTTATCACGGAAAACCCCAATATTTCTGAAAATTGTGGTTCTACCTTGGAGACTTGGAAAGATGGTTATATTTTTGGAGACTCGGAATGGGGGTTTTGTTTTGATGACTCGGAATGTGATACCTATCTTGGAGGCTCAACAGGAATGTGGTTATACCTTGGGAACTTGGAAAGTTGGTTTTATTTTGGAGACTCTACCTGTGGGGTCCATCTTGGAGACTCTTTGCATTCTAAAGCAATGAACAATGTTCTTTGTTTAATGACGCTTGATTTAAGCAATATCAAGAAAGTTCGAGGAAGAAAATGCTGGAAAATTCTTTCTTCCCATTTCTACTTCTTCAAACTTGAAAGCCTTGAAAGACAGAATTGGAGGAAGAGGAAAAAAAATAAATGAAATACATATTTAAAAAAGAAGCAAAAAAAAAGATTATGTTAGGGTTAGGGTGGGATTTTGAATGTGAGGGTTAGGGATGGGGTTGGGTTAGGGATGGGGTTGAGTTAGGGTGGGATTTTGAATGTGAGGGTTAGGGTTGGGGTTGGGTTAGGGATGGGGTTGGGTTAGGGTGGGATTTTGAATGTGAGGGTTAGGGATGGGTTGGATTAGGGATGGGGTTGGGGAAGGGGTTGGGTTAGGGATGGGGTTGGGTTAGGGATGGGGATGGGGTTGGGTTAGGGATGGGGTTGGGTTAGGGATGGGGTTGGGTTAGGGATGGGGTTGGGTTAGGGATGGGGTTGGGTTAGGGATGGGGTTGGGTTAGGGATGGGGTTGGGTTAGGGATGGGGTTGGGTTCGGGATGGGGTTGGGTTAGGGTTTGTATATTATTATGACTCACTCACACATACACACACACAAAAGTTAAGCCCCAACTGAAAAGTTGAGGGATTCTGTGTTTGGGGTTCACAGATCTCAAGAACGTATCCCCATTGTACACACAAAAGTTAAGCCCCAACTGAAAAGTTGAGGGATTCTGTGTTTGGGGTTCACATATTTAAAAACGTACCCCATTATACACGCACAAAAGTTAAGCCCCAACTGAAAAGTTGTGGGATTCTGTGTTTGGGGTTCACAGATTTAAAAACGTATCCCCATTATACACACACAAAAGTTAAGCCCCAACTAAAAAGTTGTGGGATTCTGTGTTTGGGGTTCACAGATTTAAAAACGTATCCCCATTACATTTTATTTATTTATTTATTATTATTTTCAAGGGTATTATCTGCTTACTTGTGTTTTTTGTAATTCTTGCGAGTAAAATGAACCCAAGATTTCTTCTCCATTTAAATCATATAATTTGTAGGTCCAAGGGACTGTATCCATTACATCAATGATTTTAAATAATTCACGAGTCCATTTTTGTGTATAACCTTTCTCAAAATGACTTTTCCATTTGTATATTCTTACAATATCACCAACTTTAAACTTGGGCTTTCTCAAATTAATCTCCTTTTCATATTCTAATTTTGTAAATGTTTCTGATGGTTTTGATTTTGTTGATGAATGAACTGTATTATTGTAATTATCTACAATATCCTGAATTAAATACACCCATTTTTGAGAACCGAGTTGTGCGAATTTTTTATATAGTCTCTCTTTCAAAGTACGATTAAAACGCTCAATAACAACTGCTTTTCCTTCATTAAAGGTGCTGTATAATTTAATACCCTCCCCCTTAAGAAATTTCATAAATATTTTGTTATAGAACTCTGTTCCCTCATCAGTCCATAACTTCTTTGGTTTCCTTTTATTCCTATCAAATATTAGCTTAAAGGCTAACATTAAAGTATTACCTCTCTTGTTTTTCAAAGGAACAACCCAGGCAAATATACTCCTCAAATCAATAACGGTTAAAGCATACCTGTATCCCTTATCATTATTTAGTTCGATTAAATCAGCGGACCATATGTGGTCGGTGTATTTAGAATAAACTTTCCTTCTTTTAAACTTTGTGATTATAGGTTTATGTAATTCATTAGCCAAAAGCTCCTCAATCTTGATAACATCATTGGAGTTTAATAGTTTTTTGGGAAATAACCAAGACCAAGTTTCAATTTAGCACTTATCATTTTGTTGACAATAAACCTATCAACTTTCTCTCTCAATGTAGGATTTCGTATCAAGGACAAATTATACAACATTTCTCTGTCTGCTTCATGTTTTTCATCCAATGTAGTGGTATTCCCATAAGCAATATCATGCTTCATACACACTTCATCAACCCTATTTATCGGCTTGGACCAAGGCTTAGGATTGTCAGCCTCATCTAATCTTTTATCCAGGTTTGTTCCAGGACCACAGAAAGAATATCCAGGTAGATGTAGTTCCCCGGGAATTCCAGTTGTTGTAAATTTACTTCCTGACAGAAACTTTTGTATGTCTCCTCCACTTTTAGGAGAGATTAATTGGCACTTTTTAGAGCCACACACTTCACATATTCCTTTTTGATAAACTCTATTATTTTTAGCTTTGACATAAGAGATATTTTTAGATTTGGTTTTCTTTTTACATTTGAGACAATAACTCATATTTATTTATCAGAAAAATTCCGACAGAGTATCAAAACCTTTTTGGTTTTCAACATATACATTTCTATCTTAATTTTAAAAACAAAGAATCCTTAGGAATGCCTTCACTCTCTCCTCCATTTATTTACAAATAAAAACTAACTAAAGTCAATAACACCAACATCATCAACTATATGACCTTTGTCTTCTTCATGTAAATCTCCTCGCTGAACTCATCTCAACCATTTTTAAAATCATTATCTTAGTAAGAGTTGTTAATTCTTTATTTTCCTCTTCGGTGCATTGAGATTGATTTATTTGCTGTAATACACTCAATCTTTTACAAATCTCACTGATTTCCATCTTTTTATATTTTTCCTCCCTCTCTCTTTGCTCCCTTTCCTCCCTCTCCTCCTTCTCCCTTTTCTCCCTCTCCTCCTTCTCCTTTTTCTCTCTTTCCTCCTTCTCCCTTTTCTCTCTTTCCTCCTTCTCCCTTTTCTCCCTCTCCTCCTTCTCCTTTTTCTCCCTCTCCTCCTTCTCCTTTTTCTCCCTCTCCTCCTTCTCCCTTTTCTCTCTTTCCTCCTTCTCCCTTTTCTCCCTCTCCTCCTTCTCCTTTTTCTCCCTTTCCTCCTTCTCCTTTTTCTCCCTTTCCTCCTTCTCCTTTTTCTCCCTTTCCTCCTTCTCCTTTTTCTCTGTTTCCTCCTTCTCTTCTTCAACTCCTTCCTCATCCCTTGCTACCCTTGAGTTTGAGCCCCAAAGAATATTATATATATACTCATCTGGATTTTGAGATATTCTTGTATCTATAATTATTTTTCTCATAATAGGATAACAATAAGATTTGTTGATGATTTCTAAAAGAGTTTTATATTTCATAACTTTGAGAAGTTCATTTTTATTTAATATTTTAAACAAGTCTCTATTTGTGGGTTTAACAATATCAGTATAAGGCCAGTTTTTAATGACAAAATTCCCATGTATATGCTCCACATCATAAGGTATGTAATACCGAGCACCCTTTTCTTGTAGGTATCCTTGAATACAAAAATTATAATTCTCTTGTAGTCTTCTTCCTGCCATTTATGTATCAGAAATATATGTGAGATTAATATTATGACAGGTAATACCACCCCATCTTCCCACTACCAAATCGGTTTGTATTCCTCGGCTTTCTATCCTCATCTCATTACCTTCCTTCTTTGTCATGCTAACCATCGCTATACTATCATATATTTTTCTTTTCTTAAAACCATGTATTTGTTGTTTATTAATTGTACTTCCACATAAATCCTTATCCTCACCAAGCGGATAATATTCCTCTTTACGAGACTGATTAAAATCATGTAGGTCTTCTACGTTTATTGAAAAAGACCAATTATACCCTAAATCAGGCATATCATACCCCCATTTATTAATTCGCATATTAACTATATGTCCTTCTTTATAAAATTCAATTGTAAGCAGGTAGTTAAACTCAATGAGGAAAGGTGTATGGTCAGTATAACCAGGTGTTGTGGTTGTAAATTTTACTTGTTTAACAAAACGTGCTGTTTTCTTTAAAAATATATATTGTGATAAATCACTGTATCTAATTAAGTCATTCGCATCTGTAGGGTTTGGATAATTGATTAATTTATAAGTATTCTTCATATTAATATTTTTACTTATACTATATTTTTGTCGTTCAGCCTGTGCCTTTGTATAATAATTTGATAAATCAATATCCTGAGAGGATTCTCCAAAGATAGAACCATCTTTTCCAACATAAGTCATTTATATTAGATTTAAAATGATATCATAAAAATTTTCATTATTGTTGAGTTGAAATAATACATATAAACATAATTGACCACAACATTTAGAATTAATTTCTTGAACTTGAAATGTTTGATAAACACCATTCTGTAAGAATTGTATTACTTCAACAGGCGGTGGCATACCATAACTATCAAAATAATATTTATCCTGACTTTTATGAATACAAACCCAATGACAACCATTCTGTGTGTCTAAATTCATAATAATATTCTTTGTATTCTTATTTATATGTATTAATTCATCTCTCATACAAATAACCACATTATCAATTTTTAGTGTTTTACAATACTTAGCTAGTTCTATATTTGACGTTGTATTCTTTCCAAATTGTTTAAACCATTTATCCATTTATTTATGAGAAAGATACAATCCATTACCCCGTTTAGTTAGTTTAACACCCGCTTGAGCGATAGAGGAAAGCATATCTCCAATCAACAATCTAGCTTTATCAGGTAGACTTTCAAGTTTTTGAGCAAAATCTACAATTACACCACTTCCACTAATTTGTTTCTCCAACTCCTTGTTATGTCTTTCCAATTCTTTTTGAGCTTTTAGTTGTGCCTTCCTTTTGTTAGCAGTTTTTACCGCTGCTGAAATACCACCAGTCAATGCTCCCGCCACACTTAAACCAGCAAATAAAGGAATTAGAAACGGGAGAAATCCTCCCTCTTGTATTGAATATTTCTTTAACATAGGTTTTGTCATTTTAATTTTAAGTGAACCAGTATCATTTAGTGTTTTTACTTGTGTGTGTGTGAGTAAAACATCAATTCTTACTGCTCCTTTTCTTTGAATTGTATTAACATTAATAATACAAGGCTTTTGATTTTGAATACAAGATGTTAATTTATTAAGATTGATTTGATTAACATATACCGGTTCTTTCCAACTCATTTATTTATGAGAAAAAACCTATGTGATATTAATCATAACACCATTATCTGTATCAATCTGTAATTCTGTTTCCTCCAAAAGCAAACAATAAGCATCAACTTCTTCATTTCCTCCTCTTTCAATGTATAGAGAAGTATCCACTCTATTAGACTTTATAGTTTCCTTTTGAGAACTCAGGTCAATTGCGTAGATTGTATAAAGTTTTTGAAACGCAACCATATCCAAAATAGGATCATTATTACCGTTGCTTTTACACACCTTTTGGTAAGACTTGTAGGCTTCCGCATAATCATTTTTTTCCCAATCAATTTCCAATCTATCTTGTGGATAAAATGTACCATCAAGAGAAACCCAAAGTTGTTTCACCTTAGCATTATCACTCAGTGCATTATTCTTATCAGTACCTTCATCTCCATCTGGTTTCTTAAAAATGAACCATAGGTATCGTGGCTTTCCTTGAAGAACACCTAAATTCCAAGTGTAGGTAGTGTGTTCCAGTTTAACGTGTTGACATCTTCTTTTAAGGTATGATACATTTAGTGGTTTCTTTGAGTTAAGTCTTCTATTTAACATCTCTTCCATTTTAAGATTAGGAGTATATTCACTAATATACCAACACAAATCATTAATAACAAATTTATTATTATCACCAAAAGCATTTTGAGCCCCAAAAAGCAATCTATTTACATTATCATTCCTTTGTAGTTGAAATCTAATTTTAAGACCATACAAAACTTTATCATAATCACAAAATCCAAATATACCTTTAAGAGGTACTGCTACGGTAAAACTATTCTCTGCTTTTGTATCCTCATTATACATTGACTTCCTTTGACTATAACCAGGGTCAGCATTTGTTCCCGTTGACATATCAGGAATAAAACCTTCAACAGCTCCCTTACCCATTCTATCACTAAACGAATATAGTGTAAATTTCATCATTTCAGATGTAGCAGAGACATAATCAACCACTTCAACCTCTTGTGTTCCAATATACAGGCGGACACTATCAAACATTTTCCAGAAGAAATCATTTACGAGTGTAGCATTAGTATTATTCGCAGCCTTAGTGAATTTTAATTTACACAGCAAGAAACTATCAGCTATATTCAAGTAAGTTTGTTGATTATTTATTTCAAAACTTTTTGTTCCATTTGAATTCCAGTCTGTTCCTGTTATAGCATTTATCTTGAAATAGTCTTCCTTTTTAGTGGAGTTTGAAATGATAATCGTATCATCCAAATCATAGATACTATCAATCGCTTCCATACTTGTATTTATATAGCATTAAAATTGTTGAAACCCTGACCCAAGTATTTTAATGATTTGTTGTGGTTCTTGTGAAGATAGTTGAGTTTTACCTTTTTTTATTTCTTTGATTGCTTGTAATTTATGAGACTCCTTTTGAGCGTCTTTTATACTCTTTATAGCACCCGCAACTGAGCCCACGGCAGAAGCAGTTGAACCAATTAGGTCTTTATGTTTAAGAATGGTTGAACCAATACCCATTAGAGTATCAATTATCCCATCTCCTTTATTTCTCAATTGATGTCCCACACCCCGTTGTCTCTTTGGTTTATAGTATCCTCTACCAAGAAACATACCTTCACCCTTATAGTATGGTGAAAGGAACATCCCATCCCCTGTAATTACTTTATATTTTCCCAACTCGTGTTTTCTCACAATAACCATTATTTATTTATTGAAAAACTTCACGTAGGTGAATTCTGATGGATATAATTTCTTCATTAAAGGAGATCATACGATTATCTTGATCGGTTATCCTAAAATTTACTCTGTATATGGTTTTTCCTGACACAGGTAAATAGACAAGATTTTTTGGTTCCATATTGAATTTATAACCAATCGGGGTTGAGTATGCACTGAATGAAAATATTGTATTTGTTCTTATTCCATCGTTATAAGCACCATCAATCAAATCACAATGAATTAATACTGAATTTATACCGGAGGATATTTGAATGACATTATCACTGTAAGACGTCCCGTTAGTTTCAATCTTTTTTGAAGAGAAACCCAATAGCTCTCTGAACGAATTTTCAATCGTGAAATCAACTTTATAATTATTTTTAAGTTTAATCGTTGATTTTGAAGTGTGTTTTTGAATATTGTTACATATTTATGTGAATGTATGTGGATTACCATTCAGGTCTTTGCTTATCCGTGTGTAGTATATTAAGGGTTGTTGTGATTGGAGGGTCAGGAGCCCTTCTGAACAAGTGGCCGGAAACGGAAGTGACCGGAAACGGAAGAAAAAAAGACACGAGGAAGAAAAGGGACGAGTAGTATTCTTCCTCGCCCCGCTCCGACCAAAGGTGGGATCGACCTTGCGCTGCGTGGAAAAGCGGCGTTCCGAAGCCTGTCTGGCGAGAGGAATTACCGGGACGTGTACCTGCCCGGTGGAGACGTCAAGTTGACGTGGGGCCGTGCATCGACCCCGTGTCTGGCATTGTTCGCGGCACCGTCCAAACAGACGCGTGCGGGTCGCACGTTGGGGCCTAACGCGCCTTGCAAGCGGCGTGGGGTTTGGCTTGCTCTACCGTATCCGCTTCGCGTGGCCACGAGGGGCTGCAGCCACGGTGCCTGGTACGATACCTGCCCGGTGGAAACACGTCCACCCGGGGTTCGTTCAACCGCCCGAGTGCGGCGACGGCGACCATCATCTTGGTCAGGAGGGGCCCAGAGACATTGTGCGGGACCGAGACCAAAAGGGTGTCGTGAGTACTCACCGGGACACACATGTATAAGATGGCCATCTTAATCATAGGGAATTGATTGGGAATTGGGAATTGGTGATGATTGTGTATTGTTGATTGCTCGGGGAAAATCTCCGTGGTTGTGTCTTTGAAATTGTATGGTATCATTACCATTGGAAATATATCCTTGAACATCAGTTGTCTCCTGGGTGAAATTCATATGGATTGCGTGGCGAAAGCGCATATATAATACAGCTTGCTGGCGGCGTTCCTCTCACGGTCCGGGGGGTCACCGAGACCAGGTATTCACCGAGGGGACCACGTAACAGAATTGGGGGCTCGTCCAAATTACGATTTGCGGTTTCGCAATTGGGTCTACGTCCGGGATTTAAAATTGTATAAAATAATAAAATAATAATTTTTTTATTAATTAAAATTTATTAATTAATTATTAATTGGTAAAAAAAAAATTGAGAAATTGGGGTAAAGTCTTGGGTGAAGGTTAACAGATGTTAACGATAGGCACCATGGCGTTTGTGGCACAGAACTTTGGGGTAACCCCGAGTGAGGCACAGTTCCGAGCGTTGCTAAAGTCGGACCTCTTGAAATTGGCCAAACATTTTAACTTGGAGGTCCGAACTAATTTGAGGAAGGCAGAGTTGCAGGCCACGGTGATACAATCTATGGTGGGATTAGGAACATGGGACGAGTTAGCCTGGGAGTGGCTACCCGAAGAACCAGAAGACGTTGAGCTCCGGAAACTGGAGTTGCAATTACGGAGCCAGGAACGGATAAAAGAAGAAGAAAGGAAAGCAGAAAAGGAAAGAGCAGAAGAAGAAAGGAAAGCAGAAAAGGAAAGAGCAGAAGAAGAAAGGAAAGCAGAAAAGGAAAGAGCAGAAGAAGAAAGGAAAGCAGAAGAGAGAAGAGAAGAGAAACAAGCACAAGAAAGGAGAGTGGAACGAGAACTCCAGGAAAGGTTAGCAGAAGAAGAAAGGAAAGCAGAAAAGGAAAGAGCAGAAGAAGAAAGGAAAGCAGAAAAAGAAAGAGCAGAAGAAGAAAGGAAAGCAGAGGAGAGGAGAGAAGAGAAACAAGCAGAAGAAAGGATGAAAACAAGGGAACTCGAAGCAGAGGAGAGAAAAGCGGAAAGGGAATTAAAGGAACGTGACATGGAGCTTCAACAAGAAATTAAATTCAAGGAGCTGGAGTTAATGAGAGAACGGGGAGAGGCACCACCCTTGCTGACGGGGTCGACACCTTACCAGAAAACCTGGGATGTGGGCAGACATGTGAGGCTGGTTCCACCGTTCAGTGAAAAAGAAGTCGCGAAATTTTTTCCACACTTTGAGAAAGTGGCTCGACAATTAAACTGGCCGGAGGAGGCCTGGACCATACTCGTGCAAAGTGTGCTGGTGGGGAAAGCTCAGGAAATTTATTCGGCGCTACCAATGGACCAATGTGCAGATTATGAGGTACTGAAGACGCACATCCTCAAAGCGTATGAGTTGGTTCCGGAAGCTTACAGACAAAAATTCAGGAATGCCAGGAAGAGGGAGAGTGAGACCCATGTGGAGTTTGCCAGAGTGAAAGAAAACATGTTTGATCGGTGGTGTGAGTCAAAAGGAGTCGGGAAAGACTTCGAGACATTGCGGGACTTGATCCTGGTGGAGGAATTCCAGCAGTGTGTCCACGAGGACATCAAAGTGTACCTGCAGGAAAAGAAGGTACCAAAGTTGTGGGACGCAGCCACCATGGCAGATGATTATGCCTTAACCCACCGAATAGGGGTCCACAAACCTAACTCCTCGCCTAGATCTCCGCAGGGGAGGTGGGGAACAGCAGGTGCGGAGAACGACCATACATGGCGGCGGCCTCGAGATGATTATGGGGACAACTATGATACCCCACCGGTTCGAAATCAGAGGGATGCGGGCCCAAGACAAACTTATAGTTCGGGGGGCCCGAGGCAGACCCCGAGTTTTTCCTCCGGGCCTACTTGCGCGTTTTGCAAGAAACCTGGACACTTGATGTCCAGTTGTTACCGCATGAAAAGCGAAGACCCAGAGCGGAGTCCGACTACTACGACTCCAAACGCAATGGCCATTGTGAGAAATCGCCATCAAAAGGGTTACCAACCATTTATTTCAGAGGGGTTTGTGTCACGGGATGGAGCCTCGACTAACCGGAAACCGGTTAGGATATTGAGGGACACAGGGGCCCATCAATCTTTAATGCTTGAAGGCATTTTGCCATGGTCCGAGGAGACGGCAACGGGGGATAGTGTTCGTTTACAGGGGATCGGGGGCGGTGTTAGTGCTCCCCTTCATGTCATCCATTTGGAGTCCGATTTGGTGTCAGGACCGGTCACCGTCGGTTTACAAGCCACGCTTCCTGTAGAGGGTGTATCTGTGGTTATCGGGAATGATTTGGCCGGGGGTCAAGTTTATGGTAACCTGAGGGTTGGTAAAGAGCCCAGCAGGGAAAATAACACCACACCAGCTCGGGATGGCGACAAAAGTGCCAAGTTATTTGTAGGGGGACTGAACTTCAAAACAGAGGAAGAAGTTCTGACCTCTGTCTTCAACAGATATGGGCCGCTGGTGGAAGTGCGGTTGGTAAGAGACTGGGAAACGCAACAGTCAAGAGGGTTCGGCTTTGTCACGTTTGCCAGCACAAAAGACGCCAGAGAGGCAGAGAAGAATTGGAATGGCAAGGATTTGGAGGGTCGGACCATAACAGTAGGGAAGGCATTTCGTAGGCGTCGAGAGGTCTACAGGAGAGGACAACTGGGCGGTAGTTTTGGTGGTGGCCACAATCAATATTATTATGGAGGCTCCCTGAGTTACGGCCGCTCCCGAAGGAAGGATTGGCAAAGTAGTGGCCGAGAAGGAGACCGCTATTCATGGGACTACAGGGACCAGTGGTCCCACCCTAATTATTAGGGAAGTTCTGAGAAGTTGAAGCACTGAATGCAGCGGAGCCGCCGAGCCAAGATTCCTACACGGATTAACCGTGAACGCCGTTCCTAAAGGCGTCCATGTAGTGAACTTTCATGCACGGACTAACCGTGAACTCCACGTTCCTCAAGGCGCCCATGTAGAGAACTTTCCTGCACGGACTAACCGTGAACTCCACGTTCCTAAAGGCATCCATGTAGTGAATACTCGGCTTGGCCTCCCAGAAAAAGTGCTATCGAGTGGCTTAACTTTGGATCTTTGATCAACCCCTTAACCTTCATTCACAAGAAACTGGCGGTCAAAGTCAGAGGGTCATGAGATGGAGTTTGATTTGGCAGGGACAATGTCGTTGCTGGTGCTTAGTCCAGAGTGAGTAATCTGGAGGGGTTGTGGTGAAAGTTTGGTTGCTTTATTTTTAAGTGATAACTGTGCCCGGGGGCAACTGATAATGTGGGGGGGTTGAGTTATCTGGTTTGTTTCTCCAAATTGGCCGGCAAAGAAAGTTTTCGCTGGGTTCAAACTTTCTTTCTTGAAGGGGGGGAGTGTTACATATTTATGTGAATGTATGTGGATTACCATTCAGGTCTTTGCTTATCCGTGTGTAGTATATTAAGGGTTGTTGTCATTGGAGGGTGAGGAGCCCTTCTGAACAAGTGGCCGGAAACGGAAGTGACCGGAAACGGAAGAAAAAAAGACACGAGGAAGAAAAGGGACGAGTAGTATTCTTCCTCGCCCCGCTCCGACCAAAGGTGGGATCGACCTTGCGCTGCGTGGAAAAGCAGCGTTCCGAAGCCTGTCTGGCGAGAGGAATTACCGGGACGTGTACCTGCCCGGTGGAGACGTCAAGTTGACGTGGGGCCGTGCATCGACCCCGCGTCTGGCATTGTTCGCGGCACCGTCCAAACAGACGCGTGCGGGTCGCACGTTGGGGCCTAACGCGCCTTGCAAGCGGCGTGGGGTTTGGCTTGCTCTACCGTATCCGCTTCGCGTGGCCACGAGGGGCTGCAGCCACGGTGCCTGGTACGATACCTGCCCGGTGGAAACACGTCCACCCGGGGTTCGTTCAACCGCCCGAGTGCGGCGACGGCGACCATCATCTTGGTCAGGAGGGGCCCAGAGACATTGTGCGGGACCGAGACCAAAAGGGTGTCGTGAGTACTCACCGGGACACACATGTATAAGATGGCCATCTTAATCATAGGGAATTGATTGGGAATTGGGAATTGGTGATGATTGTGTATTGTTGATTGCTCGGGGAAAATCTCCGTGGTTGTGTCTTTGAAATTGTATGGTATCATTACCATTGGAAATATATCCTTGAACATCAGTTGTCTCCTGGGTGAAATTCATATGGATTGCGTGGCGAAAGCGCATATATAATACAGCTTGCTGGCGGCGTTCCTCTCACGGTCCGGGGGGTCACCGAGACCAGGTATTCACCGAGGGGACCACGTAACAATATCTATTACCATATTTTTTGGTTCGTCACCTTTTTCTTTCATAAGGCGAGAGACTTCAGAAGATATTTGAGAAATCTCGTAAGCTCCGGGTGAAACTTATAGTTTTGTACCCACTTCCTGGATTATAACTAAACTTGTTGTTTTTCTCTGTGATATTAAAAAGTGTATTGTAAGTCTCCATTGACAACAAAGAAGCCTCATATGAGGTAAGGGGGTCAAGTTGTAGTGGGTAAGGGAATGATGCTGTGTAATCACTCGTTGTGAAATTAAAACTAAGAATTGTGCTTCTCATCTTATTTAATATCTAATAAAATATCTTTGTATTGACATTTATTAATTATTTTCATATTCATCAACTGATCTAAAATGGCGGATGCTTGATTAAAACAATTGTTGTTTCCAGCCTTCTTACTACCTAACAACAATAATAACCTATTAACTAATTGTGATGGGTCATTTGGAAGAAACCTAACACCCGAACCAAGCTTACTTAAAGCATCAATAATATGTTTCTCCTTCTCATTCTTCTTACTTTTACCGGCAACAGAAACTCCATAATCAAGTGAGTTTAGTAAATCACTATATACCCTAACTTCCGCATTTTCCATATCAAGTGGTTCATCAAAATATTTTGAACCGCTGAATCCGGAGTTTGTTAGAAGAAACATTAATCTTTGAGTTAATTCAACATTTGGTTGAGCAGAACTTAAGAACACCAATTTATCATTAAATATCAATAACTTTTCTTTCACAAGATGGAACTGTGCTGGTTCTTCTGTTGGAATGAGACCTGCTCTGGTTTTTGAACCCACCGAATATTCATTGTTTTGAAGAGCTTCCACAACATAATTAGGTGGTTGATTTACCTCCTCAAGTTTCCGAAATAATCCGTCATCATCATATTCTAATTCTCCAAGTTCTTGCGCCGTCATTTGACTAAAATCTTTGAGCATTTGAAGTTTTTTTGGAGTAAATTCTACTGCGGGAACTGTAGGTGAGTGTTGAGTTTTCAAAAGTGGTTTAAAAAATTTCTCTTGTTTTCTTTCAAAGGCTTCTTCACCAGTTAGTTTCTGTCTCCATTTCTTCTTTATCTCTTCCTGTTGCTTTACAACTTTTGAAACCAACTCTTGATGTTCTTTAAACTTTCTTGCTCTTTCTTCCGTATTCATTTTCTGTATTTATTTATTGAAAAATATCATTTAATGAATTGTAAAGGTTAATGGGAAAATTTTCCTTTTCTTCATCATTATAGTAAATGTGTTGAAATAAATCCTTTTCTTTAAATATTTTATGAAATTCTTCATTGGTATTAATACGAGTTGTTATTTCTTCTTCACTAATACTTGTATCTCTGCTTTTCATACGTTTGCGTTGAGTCTCCTCATCGATATCAAAACCGAATGATAAAATCTTAACTCCATCACCACGCAAATGTTTAATAATTTGTCTCATTCCTTCAGGATTAGTTTCTAAAATCCCAAGACCATTAGATTTTACTTTATTTAACTCACTCTTACAATGTGAATATTTTGTAGAACCAAGAGAGACCTCCTCAAATATTTGACCTTCGTTCCTCAATCGCATGTTTCTCCATTGAAATGTAGTAATAATCTTTCCCTTCTACTTCTCCTGGTCGCATTGCTCTGGTTGTAGTACTTACAAAACGAATCATAGGGTGTTTTTCAAAAAAACTTACAATCTTTTCATTTTTACTATTCAAGAGTTTAGATTTATGAAAGTTCTTTCCTGAAGCAGATTTACCCACAAGATTAATAATAATAGTTGTCATTTATGTGTGAAAAATATCAGTGAGTATCTCATCTTGTTTCACAACAATATATTTATATTTTCCAATCGTGTGTTTCATATAATTTTCAAATTCTTTTTTATTACATAACGTAGAGCAATTATCTCTCCAAAAATTATTTACATCTATTGAATTTAACTTAAATAAAATAAAAGTATTGGCATTGTTTCTTATTGAGCGCCGAGGGAGTTGAAAATATGACTGACTAAGATAAATACAATTACAAGAAGAATGTCTCCCTCTTGTATAGTAGCTATCCATTACTGTTTGGTTTCTCTCATTAACACAATCATCAAAGATAACGAGGTTCTTTTTTGATTTATCTAAATCTTGAGGTGAAGGTATATCATCCATATTATCACTGAGAATACAAGTTATGGGTTTTGATTTTGATTTCTGTGTATCACAAAATAGTTGTATTATATCCTCAATGTTGTAATCATTTAGTTTGTTTTGAAGTTTAAATAAACCGATAATGTCTTCCTTTTTAAGACCCGCATTAAAACCTTGTGATAGTAGTTGATACTCGGGTTGAAAACTTGACTTCGTAAAAATTATTAAATTATCATAATCTAAAAAGTTGGGGGTAAGGAGCATCTTTAAAAGCAAACAGGTTTTTCCACATCCGCTTGAACCAACTATTAGACATCTCAATGAATTTGGAATGTTTTTATGGTTATTAAATTTTATCTTATTTTCCCAAACGGGTAAAAAATCATTCATTTATATATTTGGAAAACAAGTCATCTAACTTTTTTTGAGCTATTTTAGAAACTCTATATTTTATCCTGAGTTCGGGTTTAATTTCAAAATAATTCATTATTTTATTTATATAGTATCTTGTATTAACATTTCCATTAAAATTATTTTGAATAATAAATATCATTAAACCCTTATACATTTCCTCAATACAAAGAGTCTCTTTCCTTGTAAGAAATGGTGTATTATCATCACAATATAATGTGATGTTACATTCATCTCTCTTATTAATCTTGTAAAGTAATTCATTTTTGGTTCTAATTTAAAAGAGTTATATATATTTTTTTTTTTTTATTATCATTAATTAAAATTAAATCACAGAAAATACATTGTTTATATGAACCCTCATTATTAAGCCCTATTCTATCACAAGCCGGACAATTCTCTAATTTATCATATGGAGAGTCTGGAAATTCTAAATATCCTTCAGAACTTATCATATTTATATAGTAAATTTTTACTTAAACTAAATGCAAGTTTATTCATTAATAAATACAATGTTTCAAAGCACAAAAGACAAATTTCAATCAATCTCTACTTCGATGGAAGATATAGAAAAATATGTCAAAGATGTTAAATTGAACAAAGATAAATATGGAAATTTTTGGGTAAAACCAGTTATGGAAAATAACATGAGCCCCTCTATTTCATTTAAAGGAAGAGCTCTAACTATACCTGGAAAGACATCCATTAAAGTAAATCTAACAAAAGTTTCTCCTCTACTCCTGGCAATTTATTCAAAGCTTGAAAAAGTGATCGATCGCGATACTTTGAAAAAGAATGATAAGACCATCAACAATACTCGTGGAGAAATTTGTATTTACTTTAATAATCCAAAGGGTGTAGATCTAAGTAAAATGAATGATGTTAATATTTCTGGTGAAATGTCATTTCGTTCTATGATAGTTAGAGATTATTTAAAGTTAACTTTTGATATTAAAAATGTAGAGATTGAATCTGTTAATGAAAGAAAGTATACAGATATTGATGGGAATATTTTTCCTGCTAATTAAATATGAGTCATTACAGCAGTGAAGATTTTACTATTTTATTGAACTCGGACGACAGTAATGATAGTATTTCATTGAACTCGGACGATGGTGATGATAGTATTTCATTGAACTCAGATGATAGTTATGATGCTAATAGTTTGTGCTCAAATGATAGTTATGAGAGTAGCTTTATTGATGACTGAGTATGATTCTGAGTATTCATGTGATAGTTATGACTCAGATGATTCTGAGTGAAAAAGTGTTTTAGTTTAAGTATAGTTTCATATATAAAAAGCCTGTAAAAAGGCACTTTCTTCTATAAGTGTTTTACTTTAAGCACAGTTTCATCTCCATTAAAAAAACCTCTAAAAAGGTGTTTTACTTCAAGTATAATTTTGCTATATAAATATGATCAAAGCAACATATTGCGACGTTTGTGAACAAGAATATAAACAATACAAAAGACACCTTAAAACTAACAAACACACATTTAATCTACTTCACCTACTATCTCCTATTCAGAAGGAAACAAAACACTGTTCTGCCTGTAATAAAAATATCCTCAAGAAAGGCTTCGAAATACATCTTAAAACAAATCAACATTTATCAAATTTTATCACAACTAAAAACTCTAATGGTGCATTCAAAGGACATTATTAAAATAAGAGTCTTTAACTTCAAACCTCCTGAACCAGAGTCTATAGTTGATGCTGTAGAAATAGTTAAACCTGCTGTTCAAACGTTGATTGAAAAAACACTAAAATAAATGAAACCACTTAAATTTTATATGGGAGTAAAATTAGAAATGACAAAGGATGAAGGAGTTATAGATACACCAGACATGTGAACTGAGCCACACTTTATATCTTCATATCAAGATTTTAAAACATCAGGAGTCTATGATGAACTTATTAAACAAGAGCAAGATGTGGATAATTCAATCATAGGAAGTAGATTCAATATAGGAAAAATTATTTACATAGACATTCATATTCTTAAATCAGATCCTCTAAAAGCTTCTTCTTACATTGATTTACCCAGTGTTATCAAAAATAGAAAAGCAGTTATCAATATCAAAAATAAAGACAATAAATGTTTTCTCTGGTCTATTCTAGCACACTTACATCCTCCACATTTTCATGATGAAAGAGTATCTCATTATAAAAAATATGAGAATACATTAAATACGAAAGATCTAAAGTTTCCGATGGCTTTAAATGATATTCCTAAATTTGAAAAGTTAAATAATTTATCAGTTAATGTTTATGGTCTAACAGAAACAAACAACATTCAGGTTTTAAAGCTTTCTGACAATTGCAAACAAACTCATATTAATCTTCTATATTTTAATTCAGACGAAAATTCACATTATACATACATCAAAGATATTACAAAATTAATAAAACCACAAGTATGTAAAAGAACAAATAAAATATATATTTGTATGCATTGTCTTAACTTCTTCCATACACAAGAAAGATTAGATAAACATTCAAATTATTGTGGTGAACATAAATCAACGGTAATCAACATGCCTAAAAAAGGCTCAAAGATCACATTCAAAGATGAAAAGAAAACAATAAAACATCCATTTGTTATATATGCTGATTTTGAAAGTATTTTAGAAAAAATTGATACTGCTTCTCCAGATCCAAAAGAATCATACACAAATAAATATCAAAAACATACTCCTTGTGGTTTTTGTTATTATATCAAATCATCCGTTGGTGATAAATATAACAAGTTAGAGGTGTATAGAGGCTCAAATACCCCAGAGGAGTTTGTGAAACGACTAGAAAAAGACTGTGTCCGATTAACCAAATAATGAGAGAAACCAATAAACCAATGTCCTTAACAAGTAAAGAAAAAAGAGAATTTAGACAGCCAAAGGTTGCCTGTCATATTTGTGAGAAGAAAATTGGTAAAGGTCTAAAGGTTAGAGACCATTGTCATCTCACTGGTAAATATAGAGGTCTGGCTCATCAAAGTTGTAATATTAATTATCAACTCCCCTCTTTCATTCCTGTTTTTCTTCATAACAACGCTCATTATGATACACATCTATTTATCAAGGAACTCTCAAAGACTTCTGGAAGTATCTCAGCAATTCCAAACACGGATCAGAAATACATTTCATTCACAAAAACAATTCACACATCTCCTATTACTCATATCAGATTTCTTGATACATGTAAATTCATGGCAAGTCCATTGGCTAACTTGGTTCAAAATCTAAAAGAGTTTCCATGTCTTTCAGAGTATTTTTTAGATAAAGATTTTCTAACACAAAAGGGAATTTACCCCTATGACTATATGGACTCATTTGAGAGATTCAATGAAACACAACTTCCTTCAAAAGAAAATTTCTATAACAAATTAAACAACAGTCATATATCTGATAAAGATTATGTACACGCACAAAATGTTTGGGAAAAATATAACATCAAGAATCTTGGCGAGTATCACGATTTGTATCTCAAAACAGATGTGCTTTTATTGGCCGATGTATTTGAAGCCTTTAGATCTGTTTGTCGCACTGGATATGGATTGGATCCTGCTCACTACTACACAGCACCTGGATTGGCCTGGAGTGCGATGTTGAAAATGACAAAACAAGCTTTGGATTTGATAACCGATGTTGATATGCTTTTGATGATTGAAAAGGCAAAAAGAGGTGGAATTTCACAAGTCTGCTCGAGTAGATACGCAAAAGCAAATAACAAATATCTTCCAAATTATGATTCAACGAAAGAGAGTTCTTACTTGATGTACTATGACGCGAACAACCTGTATGGCTGGGCAATGTCTCAGGCTCTTCCTTATGGAAAACTTAGATGGGTAAAGGAAAAGGACTACAAAAAGGTTTTACAAGATGTATGTATCTCTACACAAAAAGAATTGGATAAAGAAAAAGTTGGTTATTATTTTGAAGTTGATTTGAAATATCCAGAGGAACTTCATAACCTACACAAAGATCTCCCATTTGCTTGTGAAAAGGAAAGTCCAAAGAAGGAGTGGTTAAGTGATTATCAACAATCATTTAATATAGGTGAATCAACAGAAAAATTACTTACTACATTATATAACAAGAAAAATTATGTTCTACACCAAAGAAATTTGCGACAATATTTATCAAAAGGTCTAAG
The DNA here is from genome assembly GCF_964187855.1 of Myxine glutinosa. Classification (NCBI taxonomy): domain Eukaryota; kingdom Metazoa; phylum Chordata; class Myxini; order Myxiniformes; family Myxinidae; genus Myxine; species Myxine glutinosa. Next base: position 144,921,832 of record NC_136265.1, read on the forward strand.
AGTAGAGAAGATCCATAGGGTTCTAAAGTTCAATCAAAGTCATTGGTTAAAGGGGTACATTGATTTTAATACACAAAGAAGAACAGAGTCAAAAACAGATTTTGAGAAAGACTTTTATAAATTGATGAATAATGCGGTCTTTGGTAAGACCATGGAAAATGTGAGGAAAAGACAAAATATCAGACTATCAACATCTTGGAAACAAGCATCAAAATTAATTAATAGACCTAGTTTTACTAGAGCTGAGGTCTTTATAGTAAGGGCATTTTATGAGATATTTCACAAATCTGTTAACTAAATTGTTACCAAAACATTTCTTCACCAATATGTTTGTAAAGGTGTGTAATAACATGTGTTAAAATGTTGAAGTTCAACTCCCGTGGGAAACCCAGAAAAAAAGCTGTTGAATTCGGGTACCGAAAAATTATTTTCGAGAATTTTTATTTTTTTTAATCGGCCCTTAAGTAACTTATGAGGGGTCAAATAAGGGTTTTTCATGATTCTGAGTTGATTGTTAACATTTATATTTTCACTTTTACATTTACACACAAAGTAGCTTTTTTTTTTTTTTTTTTTTTTTTTGTATACAAGATCGAGGCTCGTGAAAGAGCGAACATTAATCACACAGAAAGACAAACAGACACACAAAACAAATAACATCGGGAGCGGTAGACAAGATGGGGAGAGAGGGGGAAGGACACAAACACAACATTTGAGAGCAGGGACCGAGAGACATGGAGACATCGAGAGAACTGTGGGAGGGAGAGGGCTTTGGGGGGGAGGCATGGGAAGGGGGGGGGGGTGGGAGAGGTATAAAACATATGGACACTGCCAAGACTTCCAGGAAAGAAGTTGGAATTTCAAACAAGGTGGATCTGGGGTGAATTAGTGGGGTGAATCTGGGGTGAATCTGGGGTGAATCTGGGGTGAATCTGGGGTGAATCTGGGGTGAATCTGGGGTGAATTTGGGGTGAATCTGGGGTGAATTTTATTTCACATACATATATAATACTCAAGAGTTATTTCTCATTCACAATGTCAGAAGTTTCAACAGTCATTGTCTATGTCTTCTTCAGACTCAACAACATCATGACTGGCTCCCATCTTCCCATCAGCCACCTTCTCCATGAAGGTCTTCATGTCACCACGCTCCTCCTCAGTGAAGGCAAGTTTCATGATGTGTTGATAGATGGCTGCATCGATGATGAGGTGAACACGGATTGCCTTGTCAAAACATCCTCCATCCATGATGTGGTTGGCTGTCGTACTTCCAGGATAGATCAACTGGATCACATCTAGTAGTCCAGAATCTTCCATGATGTTACCCATTGATCCAAGATAAGACTTCAGCAGGTGAAAACCACCCAACCTTGGAATGACGGGTAGATTTGCCTGCTTTATTTTATTCACAGCCTTCAGCCAAATCGGAAGATCAAAGGTCACTATAGCGACCCCAGCGCGCCGTATGCACTCTTTCAGTGGTGAAGATGGTGTTGAGGTCATTAGGGTCTCCTTCAATAACTGGGAGGAACTCGATCTGTGTGCTCTGCTTTGCATCATTAGCATGGATTCTCTTCATCCAGCCATTCCAGTTGGAGTGTGGGAACTCAGGATCGTTGGCTTTGATCACCCACCCCGCTCTGCCCTGGAGTGAGGAGTGGCTGATCATGAGCCAGGGAGGAGGAAAGCTCAGCGAGGGGGAGAAACATGATCGCGTTCGTTCCTATCTGTTTCCTGTTCGTAAATGGAATAATCTTTACTTCAGTTCCTCTCAGGATCTTAGCTTTGTCGAGTGCCTTCAACTTCACCCGGGGGAAAGCTGCTGTTGTCTGTGGATCTGGCAAAGGTGGTGCCGGAGAGGTGACTTCGATCCAACCCATTGAGTGAAAGGGAGTGTTTCCGTGAATAGAGACAATGTTTAAATCTATATTGTCTCCAACAAACTGAGTGACTGCATTGTTTGTTTCCCCAACCTCCATAAAGACCACCTGATCATTACTTGACAATTCACTTTCACTGGCTGGCACTTTGGCTGTCATCACTGATTTATCCTCAAGCGCAGCATCAACCACAACCTCATCATTGATCTGTTCATCGGTTTCCTCCACAATGGTGTCAAGAGTGCCAGAAGTATCTGGAACATCATCTCCACTCCTACTATTAAGGAAGCAGTATTTGTAGTTTTGTGTCTCCGTGTAAGACTCAGTGTATCCCAGCCGGTGGAACTTGTTGAGCATCCATTTTGACCCAAATCTATGATCAAGTTGTATGGCAAGCCCCATTTGGTGTGGCAATACTCCAGACCGAGGTCGACAGGCCTTAAAAAAATTCTGCCCCCAAACGGCAACTCTTTCGTCTGTCTTGACAATCGGTCTCAAGAACATCTGAAGGCTTGCAGGAACAAGTGTCAGCTGACTATCGATGTCAGTCATACTGTGTGTGGTGGGGTATGACTTTGGACCTAAATCAATCAAGGCAATATCATTGGATATGAACTTGAGTGCCGTCTTTATGATCTGAGTCTTCTCATCTCCATGGTCAAGATTAGCATGATGCTCTCGCAGAATATTGTCGGTGCCATCTTTGAGACAGAGTACATCTGCCCTTCTTTCCTGTGTTGTGAAATACAAGGTGTCTTCGTATTTCTCTAGAAGTTTTATCTTTAGCCAATGCTTTGAATAAGAAAGGCTCTTCTCTGGTGACTGATCAAACTCCTGCAGCTTTTCATGGACTTGGTCCATGTTCATTACCCCATGCTCTAATTCTGAGTCTAACCATTCGCAGAATTCAATAAAAACTGCCTCTCGCTCCTCATCAATACTCCTCTGTCCTCTCTTCCTTTTTCCTTCCTCATCAGTCTTGGACAAACTGTCACCTCTCGCAAACATAAGTTTGCATCGCAAATGGTACAGTGTTTCTTCTGCTACCAAGTCGTTGATCCCTTCCAGGCGTCCAGTGACTTCAGTGCCCCAGTCATCCCCGCGACTCCGTGCTGTCTTCAGCAAGCTTGCCTTCAGTGTATCTGCAGTCAAATTATCTGGCACTCTGTATTTCTTTCTAGCTTGTGCTGGATTATTTTTGTAGAGCTGGGCTGGTTGGTTGCAAAGAATGCATACATCCTTATACAGGAGGTCAACTGACTGTGATCTTCTAGAACTGCAGCCAGTTGATGAACTGAACTCACAAGTAGTGCGTCTTCTCTTCAACTTTGATGACTCTTTCTCTGCCTTTGATGCTTGAGCTGACTTCTTGGTGGTTGCAACAAAGTTGTTGTACAGATCATTTTTACACTTCTGGTGGTACCTCAGTTTTCCTTCCTTTTGAGCCTCCTTCATACGTTCCACAACAGTAACATTTTCGACAGTTTCTGCTTGTTTCAATAAAGTTGAGTATCCCTTTGGAGTTGCCTGTATGAGCCTTTCAGCTGGTGTATCCGAGCGTGCACAGATGAAGCAATTGAGCACAGGTGGAGTAACGTCTTCATCCATATTGCTAGACTCCATGTCCTGCAAAGTAGAAAATGAGATATATTTAGAAATTATTTTTCCACAAAGGAGTGTCTGTGGTGAAATATAAATGTTAACAATCAACTCAGAATCATGAAAAACCCTTATTTGACCCCTCATAAGTTACTTAAGGGCCGATTTAAAAAAATAAAAATTCTCGAAAATAATTTTTCGGTACCCGAATTCAACAGCTTTTTTTCTGGGTTTCCCACGGGAGTTGACCTTCAACATTTTAACACATGTTATTACACACCTTTACAAACATATTGGTGAAGAAATTTTTTGGTAACAATTTAGTTAACAGATTTTCATATGTTTCCCTTACTATTACTGAGAACTTTTGTGCGATCCATTTGATTAAAGAGAGTATTGAAATGGACAACCCTATTTATATTGGAACATCAATTCTTGATTTATCAAAGTCATTAATGTATGATTACTTTTATAATAACTTGAGGAAAAAATATCAAAATGATGTTAATCTACTTTATATGGATACAGATAGTTTTATTTTGCAAATTAATACTGATGATGTTTATTCAGACATGAAAAGGGACATTAATATCTATGACACTAGTAATTACAGTCCAGAGAGTGATTTGTTCTCTTCTAAAAATAAAAAGGTGATTGGAAAGTTTAAGGATGAATTAGGAGGAAATGTCATGAGTGAATTTGTGGGATTGAGGTCTAAAGGCTTATGCTTATAAATACATTGTGAATAACGTTGAAAAGACTGATAAGAAGTTAAAAGGTGTGAAGAAAAATGTTATTAAAGAAACAATAAACTTTAAGGATTATTATAACTGTTTAACAACAAAGAAAGAAGAGTTTAGAAAGATTAATGGAATAAGAAGTTATAACATAAATTATATTCAGAAGAGGTGAATAAGAAAGCATTGGGGGCTTTGATGATAAGAGGTTTATTTTAGAAAATAGAATTGATAGTCTCCCTTATGGTTATATAAGTATACTAGCAGAGGTACCCGGCTTTGCACGGGAGTGGGAGGAGGAGGGGAGGGGGAAGAGGAGGGGAGGGGAACGGGGGGGAGGGGGGAGGGGAAGCGGGGGAGGAGGAGGGGAGGGGGAAGAGGAGGGGAGGGGAATGGGGGGGGAGGGGGAAGGGGGGGGAGGGGGGGAGGGGAAGGGGGGGAGGGAAGGGTGCGGGGGTGCCCAGGGGAAGAAGGGCCCCTCCCCTCCCCCTCCACCCCCCTTTCCCCTCCCCCCCCTCCCCTCCCCCTTCCCCCCTCCCCCTCCCCCCTCCCATCCCCTTCCCCCTCGTTCCCCTCCCCTTCTCTTCCCCCTCCCCTCCTCCTCCCCCTTCACACCAGGGGGGTTGACTCAGCCTGTCATCCCACCGAGGTCGGAAGTCGGAACTCATTGTCGTCAAATAAATGTAGCCTGTATGTTTCACTCTTTGTCACATGCCGTTGGTCCCATGTCAATCGGATGAAGTTGAAAAATTAACGTTACGAAGGTTCTCTGGGACGTACTGATTCCGAATAATGAAGTTGAAAAATTAACGTTCCGAAATACGCTAATTACGCTAACAGAAGCGCTGGAGGGAGCACTGCGCTCCCTCCCTTAGATTCCCTCCCTCTTCTGCTAGCGCTAATTACGCGTAACACACTAATTTTAAAACCCGAAGTTTTTTTAATTTTAAGGTGTGCTGTAGTCAGAAGCGCTAGAAGCGCTGCGCTCCCTCCCTTCGAATCCCTCTCTCTTCTGCCGCTTCTGCGCCGGCAATGCTTCTGCTACGCTAATTTTAAAACCCGAAATTTTTTAAATTTTATGTCTCCGTGACATTCCTGGGACCATCCCGAGTCGAACAGTACTTGCCGCTCGCAAATCCGTCCACGGGTTCTCGAGATCTTAGAGATTGTAGACACATACATACATAGACACATACATAGATCAGGATACAGACACAGAGGCCAACTCTACTTTATATATATAGAGGTACCCGGCTTTGCACGGGAGTGGGTTACTTTGGGCCAGTGGGTTACTTTACATTAATGAGTAAATGTTTTTAACTCACCTGTTATTTGGGTTGTAGGCGTTCTGGTAGACGGTAGTGGGGTTGCCGGCGGGCTGGTTAATGGTAGTGGGGTTGCAGGCGGTCCGGTAGACGGTAGTGGTGTTGTATGCGGGCTGGTAGACGTTAGTCTGTGGTTGTCGACACCAGAAATTTGCAGAATCTATAATTATGCAAAGTAAAACACACTTAAAAACTTGAGATTAGATGGACGGTAGTGAGTTTGTACGCGGCTTTTTAAATTATGCAAATTAAAACAAACGTGACACTGGTAGACGTTAGTCTGTGGTTGTCGACACCAGAAATTGGCAGAATCTATAATTATGCAAAGTAAGACACACTTTAAAACTTGATATGAGATAGACGGCAGACTCTTGGTTTTTAGAAGCTAATTAGCTGCATTATGATTGGATGTCATAACGCCTAACGGCGGCATAATTTTTTTGTTTCAAGCCAAATAAACATGAAAACAATAAGAAAATGACAAAACAATAACTTTAATAAAACACTCAACGGGATCTGTCCCAAAAATTGTGCGGGAAAGGACGTGATAAAAGCGAAAAATAAATGTCAGAGGGGTGATTCGAACCCCGGACTCTGAAAAGATAAGGCGTCATGCTAACAGCTCGACCACTTCGACCCGTCATTTCCGGAAAGCTATTTGTGAGAGTGACTTGAAACGAAAGATTATTTTACGCGCTGCTGAAAGGTATTTATGCGTTATTATTTATTCGCTAGCAAGTGATTATAAATGTTTATGTCTCCGTGACATTCCTGGGACCATCCCGAGTCGAACAGTACTTTCCGCTCGCAAATCCGTCCACGGGTTCTCGAGATCTTAGAGATTGTAGACCCGAAGTTTTTTTAATTTTAAGGTGTGCTGTAGTCAGAAGCGCTAGAAGCGCTGCGCTCCCTCCCTTCGAATCCCTCTCTCTTCTGCTAGTGCTAATAATACGCTAATTTTAAAACCCGAAATTTTTTTAATGTTTATGTCTCCGTGACATTCCTGGGACCATCCCGAGTCGAACAGTACTTTCCGCTCGCAAATCCGTCCACGGGTTCTCGAGATCTTAGAGATCATACATAGATCAGGATACAGACACAGAGGCCAACTCTACTTTATATATATAGATAAGTGATAAGTTAAAAAGGGGGGTTAGGGATTTTAACGGGTATACCGCCGCCTCTTTACTATTATATAAATGATAGAACCAAGTACCAACCAGACTAAAGAGTGGAGGTGTAATCAACCTTGGTATATAAATGGTAAACATAACGAATTTGAAAAATATCAAATAGGTATAATTGAAAAGACAACTGCTAAAAAATTTTACAAAACAAATAAGAGAATTAATTTAAATACCGGTGAATTGGGTAAAAAAGATGGAAATATTTTTGAGTGGATGGAAAACTTTGATGGTTGTGTCGTGGAAGTGTGTTTGGGACTCAAGACTCCAATGACCGGAAACAGGTTTACAAAAGATCGAGACTTTATTAACTACTAGTTCACTTGTTTCAATATAATAAGGAACTATAATACCATAACGAATTTAGTAATTCAAGTCGTTGGTTCTTCCTCATTGGCCGGTGCTCTCCTGGCGCTGCTTTCCCGTTGCATACTCGTTCGTCCGTCGGGCAGATGTTCTCGTGGCAAGTCCTCCTGACTCAAAGTTTGCTCTTGGTTATATGGGCAAATTGGAGTTAATCCTCCGTGCGCTGAATGTTAATCCTCCGTGCGCTGAAGCTCCTTGGTCATCCACAACCGCCTCCCTGCTGGGGAGGTTCTTCACCCTCTTTGCATCCCGATGTCCAAAAACAAATAGTGCGGGCTTGGGAATGTGTGTTAGCCCGGGGTCGTAATAAAGGTGGACAAAAGGACTCCCAGCTTCGACAGAGCGAGATACATTCCTGACATTCTTACAACCACCTGCTAGTACCTGCTTCCAACCAATGAGTTATACTGAGTTACAATCAATGAGTTACATTTCCACAATTCCCTCATCTTTTTGTTTTTGTTTATATTAACCATTAATCTAAACATCAATAAAAGTAAACAATCAATCACTACAAGTAAACATCAATACAAGTATAAGTAAATAATCAATCACTACAAGTAAATATCAATACAAGTATAAGTAAATAATCAATCACTACAAGTAAATATCAATACAAGTATAAGTAAATATCAATACAAGTACTCAAACCACAACTTTGGTAATTACATTCCCTTGGGCATACACCGTCATCCTGCAAGAATCACAAAACATTTCGTTGGTCATTGACTCCTTCCATATTGTTCAATCTATTGCATTTGCATCACAAATATCTTTTCAAAACAACACTTCACCATCACCAAGATACAACAATTTCACTTCATTTTCAAGTTTTGTAAAGCATCTGCAACATCTGGCAAAAACGTTTGCCTCCACACAAATGTTGACTCTTTGTTTGAAAGGAAGGGCTGATCACTTGTGTTTGAATCCAGGTATGAAACATTTTCTGTCTTCATAACACCTGCACTACTTCGTGTAGGATTTCGCTGTTGTGGTAACAGTGCGGAGTCATAGACTGACCCTGCTCTCCATGTAGCATTCTTGCCACTTTTGCTGTAAACCATAATAATTCCTGAACAAGGCCTTCGCCCAGTTGTAGTCGACTTGCCTCTTCCCTCATTATGAGTGGGCAGCAAGTATTGGTGTGACGTTGATTGGCCAGCAAGATGTGGAACAGGGATGCCGGATGCATCCACAATGATGTTGGGACCATGGTGTTCAGGTCATCCATGGTCCATACCATGAGCAACCAGCGGAATTGTGCACAGCTGTTGTGAAAAGGCACAGCCATTTGTTTGCAGCTCCATGCTGGCTCCCCGCAAGTTGGTGAAGTAATAACATATGTTCCCGCATTTCACAGAGGTTGCAGGTAAAATGTCGTTGTCCTGCAACTTCTGATGTGATGAATGTTCCAAGTCTTCGAACAAGAGTAAGTGATCGCCTTTCTTTCATATGTTGCAGTGTGATCCAGGCAAATGGTCACATAAATTTCCTTGGTGAAGGTAAGCATTCATCTCCAAGTTACACGGGAGAATGTCTTCATCATTCTTTGAGAAAGAGGGTGTATGCCACGATTAACTTCATTTTTTAGCCACAAATTTTCTTTCTCGAACTTCTTCCCAATTCCGTTAGCAATCCCTCCAAAATGTGATCTCGTCTTATCTTTATGCTCAGTCATATCTGAATCTGCTTTCCGCACACACTGAATCAGATAGGGTACATCTTACCATGAAATCAGCATAATCATGTATATCTTCCGACAGTTTCACATTCAACAATTTGTTGTTTTTCCTTAACTCAAAAAGTTATATTCATTTATATGCGTCACACAAATAATATTCAATCAGGTATGTATTTTATTACTAAACTAAGAATAGCATTGTATATGATTACAATCACAAACGGGAATACCTAATTCCCAACAACAATTTTCCCAAACCAACAAATTAAGCATAATGTATAATTACCATAATTCCTCTCCACTTTTTCTTTTCCCTCTTTTTTTTTTTTTTTTTTTTTTTTTTTCCTAACAGTGTGTCACTCGTGGTGATATGAGTTCATTGATATTGTAATTGACACAACTCATAACATTGTCGTTATGCCATTATCTTAATTCTACTGTTTATGTCGCCATAAAAGTCTTCCTTTTTTGGTTCCACATTTCTTTCCTCATTTGTCACTTCATGTGTTATCATCGTGTTGTTGGTTACCTTATTCAAACACACCGTCACTAAGGCTTTCAAGCAAGCCACCACTAAAACAATTGCCAATATAACTACTAAACCAACAAACAAGTCTGCTACTCCTTGTATATATTCATATCTATGACATAGTTATATGTCGATGACATTTAACATTATATACCAAACTAACAAGCTTCCTAAAAGGTAAATAAAGAAAATCCCTTAATATGTAACATAATCAGATTATTTGTCTTACCCTGATCCCCCTATCTCCCGGGGTTGAACTCAATCCCCTGATCATGGGTGTAGTTGTGATACATTTTTTCACTCATGCTGTATTAATATCAGCAGGTAATTGTATGTCATGTAGGCAAATAAATGTCACTATTCCAAGTAGGAATATCACATGTTGAAAATGTAATGTTTATCAATGCAAGGGGTGTTAAAATGTAATTCAAATGACTGTAAATCATGACTATCATTTTTCTACCACTGAATGTTCTGCTGGGCTGCTAGGTGCAGCCTCATTTTCTGTGGGATCGTCCACCTTAGCCCCATGTGCTTGCTTGCAATGAGAGGCATGAATCCAACTTTCTATTTTGGGTCCATATTTGTTTCTATTCTTATCAATCTCCTATGGTTTATCAATTCGTTCCAAGATACCGCAACCAAAGGTTTTAACCAAAGCTCTACCAAACTATTTCCAATTTGAACAAAAATGCCAGTGAAACAATGATTTGAAGGATTAACTTCAAGGGGTCAATAAATTTATTCTATAGCCAGATCTAATTTTCCCATCCAATAGTTTGCCTTGCCACATGTCATATTATAACACCTTAATAAACCTTCGAAAAAATGTTTCCCATCTCAACAAATTTCCTTTTTACAAATAGCCATGTGTAACTTACGTATTTAACTACAATTTCCTCTCAATTTGTTTGGCCTAACTGGCCGCAAAAGTGGCTGCCAGCATGCAGTACCGTTTTTTATCTACCAAGGAAGTGTTCCACACAAGACCTCTACCAAAATGTTGTTTGTAAAAACAAATCTGGGATTTCTGATTACATGGATGCACACTCTCAGGACATTTTCAGGCTGCTGTTAACAATCCACTACGATGACTTAATTCCTTTACCCACAATCAAATAATTAGTACAAATTGAGGATATTATCCTTATCACATTCTTTTATAGATTCATTATGTTGGATCTAATTTTTTCCAATAATTTTCCACTGCTGTAAGGCGGAACAATAGCTCTCATAAGTCTTAGTAATATCGTACTTAATTTGCCCAGCAGAGAATAATTTATTTACTATCCTTTCTCATCTGTTAACCAGTGACTTTGTTTAAACTCCAGAACTGAAAACCCACAATAGTTCAAACCAGCAAAATTTTCTTTACTCTTTTCCCATATCATCTATGCCTAAAACACATCCATACATACAGCACAATTTATATGCTGATAAAATTCAAGTTTATATATATAAAATCCATGAGCAGAGTATTCTGGGAAGTCAGTGTAAGACCTCTCCCAAATTTGGATGATTTTGTACTTCCTCATTTCCTTTTATGAAGCTCATATCCATAAATAGATGTTATTCTCATATACATTCTATCAAAAATGGAATCCCAAAATTACTCACAATTTTACTATTAATTAATGGCTGCTCATAACCCAGCACATCAAATTTTTATATTCCATTTCCCTTGACAAAAGAGATAATGCTCATAATCAAATTATATTTCTATTTTATTTTACGGATTCTCTGGATATTCAATCCCATCCACATATCCCAATCCCATCCACATATAACTATCCATTTCCAGACAGGCACACTGTCGGTGTCAACAATCTTGTAAGATTGATACACAAAAACACACACACACATGCATTATGCATATTTGTTTGCGTTGGAACCATTATTTACAGATCAGATGGGTGTCAATTTTATTTCAATTTCATAAAATTTGTCAATCAAATTCAAAATGCTTATAGACAAATAAACCAAAAGTCCATTCTTAGAAAACCCTTATGATGTCACATTGAAATTACCCTTTCTGCCTTCACAATAATCTATCCAAATTTTGACTACACACCCATTTGCATGTCAGTCGACCATTGACCTATCAATCGTGCGGAACAATAGTCCGAAATTCCCACCTGATCATCATGTGACTCTTGTTACTTGGTTTGCCAAAAATTGCAACGCAATTGTTCCAAACTTTGTAAATTTAAAATTGCTGTGCCCAAAATAGAAGATCCAATTTTGGCATTTGATCAATTAATTATTAATTTGTTAACAAGCAAAAAGAAAAAATGAATCATTCTTGCTCTGAAAACTTTTCAGACACAAGAATCATCGACAGTTATTCATGTTTGTCCAGTAATCGAATCTGTTGAGGCCAATCATCATTTGGGATTTGCAGCAATGAAGGCCTAATCATTGTCTGAGGTATCGGTCAGCACTGGTACCCTTGATCTTGGTTTACCCTATTAACTTGTCTTCCTTTTGGTATACGGACATCCTCTTTTCCAATGTCCCATCCGTCCACATTTGAAACACCGGTTTCTGTCGTTGTCTGATCTGTGCACCTGTGCACTTGTATTGCTGGGCTGCATCTCTACATCCCTGAGTTGCCACTGCAATCTCTCGTTATCTCCTGAAACACGAAAAAATTCTCTGTACCGTCCTTTTTGGGGAGACAACTGGAAATCTGATGGGACAACTGTCACTTTCGTTCCTAATTTCGAGGGCAGTTGTGCATTTGTCTCCTCCACTGTATCCTGTATCCTTTTTATTTTAAGTTCTAGATCCGTTATCCGTTCTTGCTGTTCCCGTTGTCTGGATTCACCATCCCAAAGATGGAATGCAAGCCAGTCTACCGTTAGATTCTGTCTCTTCCTGGCTTTCAATCTTTGTTCCAATCTTTCCAATCGACTTCGCTCGAATGTACCATCTCTTGGAAACTCCTCATCATGTCCCTTTGTCCACAAATACCAATTCTCGACCTGTCTTATAGCTTCGGCACCATAACGGTCGTACATATGATGTGTACAAGTACCTTTTTGTGGAATTTCTGGTTGTCCTTGTGTATTCTTGCAGGCTCCATTTCCCATTCTGCCTTTTATCAAAGTAGCGTTGGATGTGTTGTAGCTTGTTCCAGGTTCCTCTAAAGCTTCACTCGTACCTCCAGGAAGGATCTCTCCACCTGTTCACACGGTGATTTCCAGAGAATCTCCCTCAGCTGTGGCTTTTGCACAATCCAATCTCACAGATCAGTATTTGCAGATGAGCCGGAGGGTCAGTATGAAATGGGTGAATCCTCAGGTGTCCGCTCTGTTTGACGGGGAAATCACACAATGGTAACCGCACATATATATCTGTATATAAACTCACCACCTTGCTCAATTTTCCCAGGTTGTCTCCACATTGATAATATCTCGCAAATATATCAAAGCTTCTTTCTTGAGACCGCATTTTCATCAATCAAACAATCAATATATTCAATTCAATTTATTCAGTTCAATTTATGCAATTAAATTCAATCAATTAGATTCAATCAATTAACAATTCAATCAATTATTCAATTTCAATTAATTCATCAATATTCATCAATAAATCAAATTAATCATTTTGAATGACTCCTTGCATAAGCCCTTTCCCCAATGATGTCAGGACAGGTCCATCCATTGACTGAGATCGACTCATCGGTCGTCACCTCTGGTTCGTACCTCATGTCAATTGATGAATCACCGTCCTGTCCTAGGGTCATATCTGACATATTTCCCCATTTTGCCTGGTCTCCACAAATTTTCTTTGCAACCACTAAAGGCAACTCATCCTTCATTCGTGAGACAGCCAAAATGGATGGCAGATATTAAAGTTCATTGGAAAAAATATCTCATCATTTTTTTTTTTCTTTAATAGTACCCAAAATCTCTTGGCAATTTAAATTTCGTAAAACTACTGAAATAAGACTGTAAAATTCCTTCAATCATGCTAAATTTTGAAGCTCCATTGCTTGTAACACCCAATTTATCCCATAGGGCTTGAAAGTTCTTTCCCAAGTTCATGCAATCATTCTGCATTTGAACCCTATGATATCATTCATAATAATCATCATGATTTTATAGTCATGGTCATATCATAATCATCTATTTAAAACGAACATTTCCTTTATCACCACAATTATGTGGTATAATCAACAATAGAATAAAACTGTACATAGCAACAGGCTACCTCATGGCCACTCAGTATACCTATTGACAATAAGTCATAACAATATCGAATAATCATTGAACAATTCAAAAATCGCTTCCACTGCTCCAGCCGCAGCATTCGTCATTTTGTTTGCTCATCCGCATGACCAAAACGAAATAAAGGGAGCTCAACCATTACACAGCGCTTTTAATGGCGCATGCCATAGAAACTCAACGCAATTTCGACTCAGCCAGAAAACGAGCAAATTTTGCAGGATGTTAACTGGAATTAGTCGTGAAAATATATCCAAAATACACAAAAAATACACATCCACAAAATAAACAACAAACCCAAACAAACCCAAGGTCGACCCTCTTACACAGTAAATTACATCATTTCAGCATCGTATTGATTGCTGAAATATTCCAGGGTTTATACATACCTTAAAAGAGGTATGCGTGGTGTTGCCCCCTCCCACGTTTATTCCAGGGTTTATACACACCTTAAAAGAGGTATGCGTGGTGTTGCCCCCTCCCACTTTTAATTCCTCATTAAATTACTTATTAAATTACTTATTAAATTACTCATTAAATTACTCATTAAATTACTCATTAAATTATTCGTTAAATTACTCATTAAATTACTCATTAAATTACTCATTAAATTATTCGTTAAATTACTCATTAAATTACTCATTAAATTATTCGTTAAATTACTCATTAAATTACTCATTAAATTACTCATTAAATTATTCGTTAAATTACTCATTAAATTACTCATTAAATTACTCATTAAATTACTCGTTAAATTACTCATTAAATTACTCATTAAATTATTCGTTAAATTACTCATTAAATTACTCATTAAATTACTCATTAAATTATTCGTTAAATTACTCATTAAATTACTCATTAAATTACTCATTAAATTACTCAGTAAATTATTCGTTAAATTACTCATTAAATTACTCATTAAATTATTCGTTAAATTACTCATTAAATTACTCATTAAATTACTCATTAAATTACTCAGTAAATTACTCATTAACTTAACTTACATAGTTTCAGCATTGTATTGATTGCTGAAATATTCCAGGGTTTATACACACCTTAAAAGAGGTATGCGTGGTGTTGCCCCCTCCCACTTTTAATTACTCATTACATCGTTTCCATTTAAAAAAAACATCGCTTCTACTGCTCCAGCCGCAGCATTTGTCACTTTGTTTGCTCATCCGCATGACCAAACCGAAATAAAAGGAGCTCAACCATTACACAGCGCTTTTAATGGCGCATGCCATAGAAACTCAACGCAATTTCGACTCGGCCAGCAAACGAGCAAATTTTGCAGGATGTTAACTGGAATTAGTCGTGAAAATATATCCAAAATACACAAGAAATACACAAAAATACACTCCCACACAAATAAACAACATTTATTCCGTTCAACAGAACAAACATTTCCTCTATCATGACACGCATGTCTTCAAAATTATATGACCAAGAGAAAAAGTAAAATTAATTAAAACTGCGGGCAGTGATGATCCGGGGACCATACCGCTCCATCCTGATTGGACGAGTGCGTGCTAGAGTCGTTAACAACGACAGTCCAGATCCGATTGTTCAAAATTTCAACTCAATCGATCGAAAAATGAACGCAGGGATGCATTTTAAAGGTGCAGTGGCACTAACTGAGTTGCCACGAATATGGCCACGAAATTGCCAATATGGCCATCACAAAATATTTTCCTTAATCAATTGGCTCATAGCATAACCAATCTGCAAGTATTTCATCCGAAGATGTATCTCTCAGGAATTTTAATTAAATAAGTCATTTATAAATCAACGAGTTAATTTATTAAATGATTAATCAATAAATCAATATTTTCCTTGACAGCCACATCACTTGGTCAGTGTCATGTCCAAATATCAGCTTCCTTACTCAAAAGGTGCCTGAGTTAATGTAATGTAATTACTGTAATAAGATTACTGCAATTACTGTAATGATTACTGTAATTACTGTAATTACCGGAACTGTAATTACTGTAATTACCTCAGGTAATTACTGTAATGTAATTACTGTAATGTAATAAGAAATGTAAGTAATTAAATAAGTACTTCATTAATCGTTAATAATGAAATAATTCCTGAATTCTCATTCGATTCACTTGACATTCGAATGTCCCCAAAACGTTGGAGCAAAACGTTGCAACAACGAAAGTGAAACGTTGTAGCGACGTTGTGGAAATGTTAGCAAAACCCAACATTTGAATGTTCCCATTCATTCCAACAACAAGTTCCAACAACAAGTTCCAACAACAAGTTCCAACAGCAAGTTCCAACAACAAGTTCCAACAACAAGTTCCAACAACAAGTTCCAACAAGTTCCAACAGCAAGTTCCAACAGCAAGTTGCAACAACAAGTTCCAACAAGTTCCAACAACAAGTTCCAACAACAAGTTCCAACAACAAGTTCCAACAGCAAGTTCCAACAGCAAGTTCCAACAACAAGTTCCAACAGCAAGTTCCAACAACAAGTTCCAACAACAAGTTCCAACAACAAGTTCCAACAGCAAGTTCCAACAGCAAGTTGCAACAACAAGTTCCAACAAGTTCCAACAACAAGTTCCAACAACAAGTTCCAACAACAAGTTCCAACAAGTTCCAACAGCAAGTTCCAACAGCAAGTTGCAACAACAAGTTCCAACAAGTTCCAACAACAAGTTCCAACAACAAGTTCCAACAACAAGTTCCAACAGCAAGTTCCAACAGCAAGTTCCAACAACAAGTTCCAACAACAAGTTCCAACAACAAGTTCCAACAAGTTCCAACAGCAAGTTCCAACAGCAAGTTGCAACAACAAGTTCCAACAAGTTCCAACAACAAGTTCCAACAACAAGTTCCAACAACAAGTTCCAACAGCAAGTTCCAACAGCAAGTTCCAACAACAAGTTCCAACAGCAAGTTCCAACAACAAGTTCCAACAAGTTCCAACAGCAAGTTCCAACAGCAAGTTGCAACAACAAGTTCCAACAAGTTCCAACAGCAAGTTCCAACAGCAAGTTGCAACAACAAGTTCCAACAAGTTCCAACAACAAGTTCCAACAACAAGTTCCAACAGCAAGTTGCAACAACAAGTTCCAACAAGTTCCAACAACAAGTTCCAACAACAAGTTCCAACAAGTTCCAACAGCAAGTTCCAACAACAAGTTCCAACAGCAAGTTCCAACAGCAAGTTGCAACAACAAGTTCCAACAACAAGTTCCAACAACAAGTTCCAACAAGTTCCAACAGCAAGTTCCAACAGCAAGTTGCAACAACAAGTTCCAACAAGTTCCAACAACAAGTTCCAACAGCAAGTTCCAACAAGTTCCAACAGCAAGTTGCAACAACAAGTTCCAACAAGTTCCAACAACAAGTTCCAACAACAAGTTCCAACAAGTTCCAACAGCAAGTTCCAACAACAAGTTCCAACAGCAAGTTGCAACAACAAGTTCCAACAAGTTCCAACAACAAGTTCCAACAACAAGTTCCAACAAGTTCCAACAGCAAGTTCCAACAACAAGTTCCAACAGCAAGTTCCAACAGCAAGTTGCAACAACAAGTTCCAACAAAAAGTTCCAACAACAAGTTCCAACAAGTTCCAACAGCAAGTTCCAACAGCAAGTTGCAACAACAAGTTCCAACAAGTTCCAACAACAAGTTCCAACAACAAGTTCCAACAACAAGTTCCAACAAGTTCCAACAGCAAGTTCCAACAGCAAGTTGCAACAACAAGTTCCAACAAGTTCCAACAACAAGTTCCAACAACAAGTTCCAACAACAAGTTCCAACAGCAAGTTCCAACAACAAGTTCCAACAGCAAGTTCCAACAACAAGTTCCAACAAGTTCCAACAGCAAGTTCCAACAGCAAGTTGCAACAACAAGTTCCAACAAGTTCCAACAGCAAGTTGCAACAACAAGTTCCAACAAGTTCCAACAACAAGTTCCAACAACAAGTTCCAACAAGTTCCAACAGCAAGTTCCAACAACAAGTTCCAACAGCAAGTTGCAACAACAAGTTCCAACAAGTTCCAACAACAAGTTCCAACAACAAGTTCCAACAAGTTCCAACAGCAAGTTCCAACAACAAGTTCCAACAGCAAGTTCCAACAGCAAGTTGCAACAACAAGTTCCAACAACAAGTTCCAACAACAAGTTCCAACAAGTTCCAACAGCAAGTTCCAACAGCAAGTTGCAACAACAAGTTCCAACAAGTTCCAACAACAAGTTCCAACAGCAAGTTCCAACAAGTTCCAACAGCAAGTTCCAACAAGTTCCAACAGCAAGTTCCAACAGCAAGTTCCAACAGCAAGTTCCAACAGCAAGTTCCAACAGCAAGTTGCAACAACAAGTTCCAACAAGTTCCAACAACAAGTTCCAACAACAAGTTCCAACAACAAGTTCCAACAAGTTCCAACAGCAAGTTCCAACAGCAAGTTGCAACAACAAGTTCCAACAGCAAGTTCCAACAACAAGTTCCAACAACAAGTTCCAACAACAAGTTCCAACAGCAAGTTCCAACAACAAGTTCCAAACTTAATATTACCTCTGGTTTATATATACTAGGGCGTGCCCGCACGTACGTGCTCGCCCGTACGTGCTTGCAAAAAACATGCGTGCAAACAACAACAACAAAACTTTGAAACCACAATCCAATCTCACTTGGTCATCACTCTGTCTATCTCTTTTTGTCTGTCTCTCTCTATGTGTCTGACTATCATCTTTATCTCTGTTTGTCTCTATGTCTCTCTCTCTTTCTCTCTCTGTCTATCTCTCTCTGTCTGTCTCTCTTTCTCACTTTGTCTCACTCTGTCTATCTCTTTTTGTCTGTCTCTCTCTATGTGTCTGACTATCATCTTTATCTCTGTTTGTCTCTATGTCTCTCTTTCTTTCTTTTTCTGTCTATCTCTCTCTGTCTGTCTCTCTTTCTCACTTTGTCTCACTCTGTCTATCTCTTTTTGTCTGTCTCTCTCTATGTGTCTGACTATCATCTTTATCTCTGTTTGTCTCTATGTCTCTCTCTCTTTCTCTCTCTGTCTATCTCTCTCTGTCTGTCTCTCTTTCTCACTTTGTCTCACTCTGTCTATCTCTTTTTGTCTGTCTCTGGGGTAGATGTAGGGATGGGTTCTTTTTAGGATCATGTTGCATCGAGCATTATTTTTCAAACAGTGTGACTATTAAGCCCACGCCATAACCTCTGACATCCCACCATTAACACCTATTTTAAGCGTGCCGAATCAGTAAGCATCACCCCTTCTATGAGCCTCGACCAGAGGGTGGTTGTCACCCACAAACACTCGTCGCGAGCTGTTCCATTGTCTGTTGATTCCCATTCTGCTGTTTTTGTCTCATAATCAAGATAAATTTGGAACAGCCCTTAAACTAACACCAAGCAGATCAATTTTTATATTTAAATATAAAATCATTTTCTCATTAATTCATAATCATAAAATCATTTAATCCGTGTCACCCATGCTATTTATCTAGCAAATTTCGTCAAAAAAAACACAACAGGTTTTAGTTATGGCGGGAAAACTGAAAAAAAATTCTCTATTTAAAACGGGTGTACACGATTGTACACGTGTACGGACCTTACCGACCCGGCAAACAAATCGCCTCATGCACATCAGTGGTGCGTTTCTTCGTGGCGCGTGTCAGAAGAATTACACAGCGCAGGAAAAATACGTATTTACAGAAATCGTTAAAAAAAAAACTCGGATAATCGCTAAAATCGTTGTGGCCGGTGTACCATATTGGAAATATATATATATATAATTATAATTCCGTTTCCCGGTTCCCTGTCGCTCGCCGAGCGCCGAGCAAGTCAAGTGCTTCGAACAAGTGCAAAAAAAAAAAGTAGTACTTTATCCGTGTGCGGGTGTGTAAACGAGTGTACCGGCCTTACACGTCCTGGAAGCAGATCGTCCCATGGTGCACTCATGGCACGATCTTGCTCCTAGTTCATGGTAAGGCTTCTACGTTACACTCCTCGGATTACAATCACAAACATTTCCTCTATCATGTATGTACAAAAACTAAACACAGGTTCGTATCATAATGGACAATCCCCAAGAAGCCATGCTTACCTTGGCGATGTCCACTCGATCCACGTACGGTAGCCACCAAGTTGTCGTGGAAGTGTGTTTGGGACTCAAGACTCCAATGACCGGAAACAGGTTTACAAAAGATCGAGACTTTATTAACTACTAGTTCACTTGTTTCAATATAATAAGGAACTATAATACCATAACGAATTTAGTAATTCAAGTCGTTGGTTCTTCCTCATTGGCCGGTGCTCTCCTGGCGCTGCTTTCCCGTTGCATACTCGTTCGTCCGTCGGGCAGATGTTCTCGTGGCAAGTCCTCCTGACTCAAAGTTTGCTCTTGGTTATATGGGCAAATTGGAGTTAATCCTCCGTGCGCTGAATGTTAATCCTCCGTGCGCTGAAGCTCCTTGGTCATCCACAACCGCCTCCCTGCTGGGGAGGTTCTTCACCCTCTTTGCATCCCGATGTCCAAAAACAAATAGTGCGGGCTTGGGAATGTGTGTTAGCCCGGGGTCGTAATAAAGGTGGACAAAAGGACTCCCAGCTTCGACAGAGCGAGATACATTCCTGACATTCTTACAACCACCTGCTAGTACCTGCTTCCAACCAATGAGTTATACTGAGTTACAATCAATGAGTTACATTTCCACAGTTGTCAGGAAAATATATACTTTAATTTAAAAATGGTATGTGGCACTCGAGGTGCTCAAACAAGAACATTGAGGGAGGTTTACCATTTTATCTTACCTCAGTTTTGAAAAATAGCAAATTTTTAAAGATAAATAATAATTAATAAAGAACCAAATTCAAACATATACTTTGTTAATATATTAGATGGTGAAGAGAGTGGCAAGATAATTAAATTATTTCCCACGCATAAACAAATATTTGTAGGATCAACGTTTGAGTGGTCTACTCGGGATCATTGATAGTAAGAGTACCATAAGACCAAGGGGGGATCATTGTTTGAGTGGTCTAATGAACAACATTAAGGATAGGTGTCAAAAGGCGAAAAGGTTCGTAAAGAGGTGAGAGGAAAATTAACATGTAAGTGAATGGGTCGATGTTTGAGTGGGTCAAAGATAATCTGCCAGATGATATGTAGAAGAAGGATTATAGGTCTATAAGGAAAAACAAGTAATTGTAGTGTTTGAGTGGTCTAATGAACAACATTAAGGATAGGTACTATAGACAAAAGGTTCATAAAGATTAGGGTGGGAGAAATAGAGGTGGTAATGGGCAATGAGGTTAAGAGGAAAATTAACATGTAAGTCAATGGGAAAATGAGAGTGTCCCAGAAGCAACATATATGCACTACTTCTGGCACCCCGCTCTGGTCAGCACACTCTCCTCTTTTGGTATCCATGGAAATCTCCACGCATGGCTGGTGGACTTCCTCTCCAGTCATCGTCAACGTGTGGCCCTGAATGGGTTTCTCTCATGTCCCCTTCCTCTTCAGGCTGGACTTCCCCAAGGCAGTGTTCTGGGCCCTGTGCTTTTTCTGGTCTTCATCAATGATCTCTCTCAAAAGAAATTGATCTGGAGAAAGCATTCGATAGGGTTCCACGCGAAGTATTGGCATGGGCATTGAGGAAGTTAGGAGTGGAGGAATGGTTGATCAGACTCGTGATGGCAATGTACAAAAGAGCACGCACAGCTGTAAGGACGAAGGACGGGAACAGTGGTGACTTTGAGGTGAAGGTGGGAGTGCATCACGGGTCGGTACTAAGTCCACTACTATTTGTAGCTGTGATGGAGGTGCTGGCTCAGAACGTAAAGGAGGGTTTACCATGGGAGTTGTTGTATGCAGATGATCTGGTGTTGATTGTGGAAAGTATGGATGGACTGAAGGAAAACATGAACAAGTGGAAGGAATGTATGGAGACAAAAGGTCTGAAGGTGAATATAGGAAAGACGAAGGTGATGGCAAGTGGTAAAGCATGTGGTGAGGTGGAAAGAACTGGGAAGTGGCCATGTGCTGTGTGCAGGCAGGGTGTCGGAGTGAACTCCATTCAATGTACAATATGCGCTGAGTTGGTTCATCAAAAATATAGTGGTCTGAGAGGGTCATTAACCAGTGTGGCAGCTACATTCAAATGTAAGGTGTGCACAGAGGGAGCTGCAGATGCAGGAAATGTTGAGTTGGATCTTGGAGACGGCGTGAAGCTGGAAGGTGTGAAAACATTTTGCTACCTTGGAGACATGCTGAATGGGGAAGGTGGATCAGACTCGGCAACGGTTGCAACAGTGAGATGTGCATGGAAGACGTTTCGGGAACTGAGTGGCGTGCTGATGAGGAGTGGAGTGTCGTTGAAGCTGAAGGGAAAGGTGTATGCTGCATGTGTGAGAAGTGTTGTGATTTATGGGAGCGAGACATGGGTAATGAACATAGAGCAGCAAAAAAGGCTGGAAAGGGTGGAAATGCGAATGGTTCGGTGGATGTGTGGAGTATCGTTGAGAGAGAGGAAGACAAATGATGTATTGCGAAAGATAATGGGAATAGAGCCTGTGATTGATGCTGTGAAGAGGAACAGGTTGATATGGTTTGGTCATATGTTGAGGAAGGATGAAAGTGACTGGTTGAGAAGAGTGATGGAAATGAATGTACAAGGAAGTAGAGGATGGGGAAGACCGAGAAAGACTGGGCTAAAGATGGTGGAAGAAGAAATGCGGGCAAGGGGGTTAACAAGGAGAGATGCAGAAAATAGGGCAAAATGGAGAAGATTGTCATGGGGACCGCAAGGCTAACCCCCGCTCTAGCAGGGCAAATGGCCTTAAAATGCATGTTGTTGTTGTTGTTGTTTTTTGTTGTTGTTTTTTTGTATACTAAATCGAGGCTCGTGAAAGAGCTAACATTTATTTCACAAACAAATCAACCAGACAAACAAAATATATAAAAGAGGGAGTGGAAGACAATATGGGGAGAGAAGGGGAAGCACACAAACACAACATTTGAGAGTAGGGAGAAGTGTGGGAGGGAGAGGGCTTGGGGGGAGGAGGCGTGGGAAGGCGGGGGGGGGGGAGGTATAAAACACAAGGAGACCAAGGACTTCCAGGACAGAAGTTGGTATTTCAAAAAAGTGTAGGATTTGGGGTGAAAGTAGCGGAGGTAGAAAAGATCAAGGTTTTGGATGGGGGAAGATAAGAGATGGTGGTGAACAGCTGTTTTAAAGACCTGGAGGGTGGAGTGGGATTGAAGAGAGTGAGGGAGTTTGTTCCAGAGGCAGGAGAAAAGAGGAATGAAGGAGTGAAGGTGAGCAGAAAGTCTTGATTTTGGCAGTTTAACCATAAGAGGGTTGCAGGCAGATCTTGTGCGACCTGAAGGAATATTTGGGGACAGAGCCCAGAGAGAGCTGGGGGGGGGGGGGGGCAAGGCCAGAGAGGAGTCGGTAGAAGAAGGAAAGACCACCAACCTGCCTTCGGTGAGTGAGTGAAAGGCCCTTGGAGTTAGCTTCATCGCGGGAGATTCCAATGATTCTGAACGCTTTGGTTTCAACAGCGTGAAGACAAGCTAGGTGTGAGGCAGGAGCACCAGACCAGAGGGGACAACAGTATTCCATAGAGCTGCGGATGATCCGCAGTATCAATTGTATCAATTGTTGTATCAATTTGTATCAAGTTGTTGTATCAATGATCTCTCTGACTCTCTGGAAAATCCTCTCTATCTCTTTGCTGATGACTCCCCTCTCTGCCGCTCCATTCCTCATCCCGCAGATCAGCAGTCTGCAGCCTCTTCACTCTGTGCAGACCTGGACAAAATCACAGACTGGTCAAACAAGTGGAACATGTCTTTCATTCCTGACAAATCTCACACTCTTACTTTGTCTCTCCGAAAAGACCGACTGGACAACCCTCCCATCTACTTTCTGAATAATCCTCTCCAAGAAGTTCTGTCACTCAACCTTTTGGGTCTCACTATCTGCCATGATCTTTCCTGGGAAAACCACATTTCAAATCTGACCTCCAAAGCCAGTCGCTGACTCGGCATCCTCTGTCGTGTGAAGTCCTTCCTTGGCACACCTGAGCTCCTCACCACATACAAGGCTTTCATCCGCAGCTCAATGGAATACTGTTCTCCCCTTTGGGCCGGTGCTCCCGCCTCTCACCGAGCTCGGCTTCACGCTGTTGAAACCAAAGCTTTCAGAATAATTGGAATCTCCTGCGATGAAGCTAACTCCGAGGGCCTTTCACTTACTCACCGCAGGCAGGTTGGTGGTCTTTCCTTCTTCTACCGACTCCTCTCTGGCCTTGCCCCCCCCCCCCCCCCAGCTCTCTCTGGGCTCTGTCCCCTAAATATTCGTACAGGTCGCACAAGATCTGCCAGCAACCCTCTTATGGTTAAACTGCCAAAATCAAGACTCTCTGCTCACCTTCACTCCTTCATTCCTCTTTTATCCCACCTCTGGAACAAACTCCCTCACTCTCTTCAATCCCACTCTTCCCCCCAGGTCTTTAAAACAGCTGTTCACCACCATCTCTTATGGTCCACTACCATATTCACCACCATCCCCATCCAAAACCTTGATCTTTTCTACTCCTGCTAATTTCACCCCAGATCCACGTTTTTGAAATACCAACTTCATTCCTGGAAGTCCTTGCAGTGTCCTTGTGTTTTATACTTCTACCCCCTTCCCCCGCCTCCTCCCCCCAAACCCCCTCCCTTCCACAGATCTCCCGATGTCCCTGGTCTCAAATGTTGTGTTTGTGTGCTTCCCCCTCTCTCCCCATCTTGTTGACCGCTCCCCTTATTACATATTTTGTGTGTCTGTTTGATTTTTTTTGTGTGATAAATGTTAGCTCTTTCACGAGCCTCGATCCTGTAT
This sequence comes from Myxine glutinosa, assembly GCF_964187855.1. Classification (NCBI taxonomy): domain Eukaryota; kingdom Metazoa; phylum Chordata; class Myxini; order Myxiniformes; family Myxinidae; genus Myxine; species Myxine glutinosa. The sequence goes on from NC_136265.1 coordinate 144,946,217, forward strand.
ACAAAAAAAAAAAGACAAGAACGATAATATATAGCAGGATATCTTCAAAGGTTGTGACGGATTTGGACCCCGTTTAGAATATAATGCAGGTACAGGCAACTTGCGACTTCCAATAGTACTTAATTAATGGACGAAATTGATAGACGCAGTCGTGGTCCAACAATATATAATTAACTAGCTGAGGTACCCGGCTTCGCCCGGGTTGAAGAAGAATAATACAAATATATGATGAAAAGAACATGTATATTTTAGAGCAATATCACAGTACATTGCCTGCATGACGTTTTGTCAATTTTCAATTTCTCAAAACCTCTTGGTATACAACATTTCTGGTTTTCTTACTTGGTGCCAAGACATAAAGATCGCTTGGTTTTCCAACCCTCGAGCAGCCCACGTCCAGCTGGCCATGGGAAGTATCCGGCATTGCCGGGCGGGGGAAGGGAGGGGAGGAGGAAGGGGAGGGGAACGGGGGGGGGGGAGGGGAGGAGAGGGTGGGGAGGGGAGAAGAGGGGGGGGAGGGGAGAAGAGGGGGGGGAGGGGAGAAGAGGGGGGGGGAGGGGAGAAGAGGGGGGGGGGAGGGGAGAAGAGGGGGGGAGGGGAGAAGAGGGGGGGAGGGGAGAAGAGGGGGGGAGGGGAGAAGAGGGGGGGAGAAGAGGAGAGAGGGGGAGGGGGGAGGTGAGGGGAGGGGGGAGGTGAGGGGGAGGGGGGAGGTGAGGGGAAGGGGGGAGGTGAGGAGGGGGAGGGGGGAGGTGGGGGGA
>NC_136265.1:144951974-145146974 GCF_964187855.1 Myxine glutinosa
CGTAATCCCGCACTTCGATGACCACACCCTCGCCAGCAGACCCATCTTCATGGATGACAACGCCAGGCCTCACCGTGCGAGACGCGTCCGAGCCTTGCTGGAGCAAGGTGCTGTGACAACCATCCCCTGGCCTGCGTACAGTCCTGACCTGAACCCCCTCGAGCACGTTTGGGACATGTTGGGACGACAAATTGCGAAGATGGTCCCTCCAATAGCCAATCTGGATGAATTGGAACGTGCATTACATCAGGAATGGAACAACCTGCCACAGCAACGCATACGACGGCTTACAGGGTCTATGAGACGTAGGGTTGAGTCAGTGATCCGATCACGTGGGTCCTACACACGTTATTGACGCAAAGATCGCTAGAGGTCTTCTCAGAACAATGACTGTACGTTAGAAAACATAAACGTCATCCACACTGTCCGTGATGGACCTATAGCTCCATACTTAAATTGAGGTGCAAATATGCCTAAAATTCCCAAAAAATTTCACCTTAAATTATTCAGAATAAAATATTGAAAACGGCATGATTGTTATGTTTTTATGTGACCATAATATCACTTCTCCAGAAAATATAGCAATATCATGGGTATATTACACTGTTTTGACGACAACAAACTTGTAATGTGCGAGGTTGTAAAAAAACGGGGGGGGTGCTTAACTTAATTCTTTGTGTATATATACAATCAAACGCGGCGAGAGTGGGCGTGCTCGGGCGGCCTGGGCGAGCCCGGGAAAGGCAAGTCTGGACATGCCCGGGAAAGGCGAGACTGGGTGTCTCCGGGCGGTCTGGGCGAGCCCGGCACAGCGATCGCTCCGTGGTTGCGTCCCCGGCAGGTGCAAGGCGATTGTGTATACCCAGCGGTAACCGCTACAATATCATATATATGTGTGTGATATCATATATATATGTGTGTGATATAATATCATATATATGTGTGTGATATCATAAATATGTGTGTGATATCATATATGTGTGTGATATCATATATATGTGTGTGATATCATATATATGTGTGTGATATCATATATATGTGTGTGATATCATATATATGTGTGTGCTATCATATATACATGTATGTGATATCATATATATGTGTGTGATATCATATATATATATATATATATATATATATATATATATATATATATATATATATATATATATATATATATATATATATATTGTTGTGGAAATGAGAATTGTGTTTTTTTATTGTTGTAAAAATATCACCCTCCTTCCTCCAGTTGTGTATAAAGGTCAAAGGGCGTCCCTTAGTTAGGTCATATACAATCACGTTAGCCAATCATAGATTTCCTCCTTGTTGGTAGTTATTTCCTTATTCTGTGTATTAGGTAAAGGCTGTGTCTTCCATTAATTGACACTCCATTGCACCGAATTCAGACAAGGTAGATTCCCTGCACATTCCCCTTTCCTCAATTACCAACTGCATTTGCCTCCATTGAGCACGCGGTCGGCTCGGAGAAGAAAGGCGTGTCTCCACCTCGTCATCGGAGGGTGGGGCCAGGAGAGCCCCTACAACCAACCAAGCACGAGGGGTTTGGCTTGAGAGGGCGGAGGAAGAGCGATCGGGGAGGTTCGTAAAGGTTAGAGGGTGGGGCTTATATAACCCGCGGGAGACGCCCCCACCTCAGATGTGCTGGAGATGAGCTACGGAGAGAGTCCTGAGAGCAAGAGTTGAGAGAGAGTCCTGAGAGCAAGCAGGAGCAGTACCAGGCAGCTTTGACTCCAGGCAGCATTGGCTCCACCAGGCAGCTCCGACCCGTTACCCCGCGGGAACCAGGATCGGTGGCATCGGTGGCCGTCGAGGTCCAGCCCGACGTCCTGTGCGGGGTCAAGCTCCAGCCAGCTCCGTGCCTTCCTCTCCCTCCAGCCATCCACCTCCTGCCATTCCCGTCATCATCCCCCGTGTAAGTGTGCTTGTAGTCTGTCTTTGTCTTGTCCTTGGGGTATAAGTTAAGCCTGTTTAGATAAGCTAGCATTTTCACTGGGTCCACTTCTTCTTCTTCTGTGGTTATTTTCTTATCCTTCCTCCTCCTCTGTTATTTTGATGTGTAAATAATAATAATAAATTAGATTTGTTCTTCCTACCTTTGCCTTTCTTTCCCTTACATCCGTCGTCGTTGTGATTTCCCTCATTGGACACCTGTGGCACGATTTTGGCCAACGGTAAGAATCGGGTCTAGTCATTGGTAACAGTTCGTGCTGCGGTTGCTAAACACCGCTCGGCAATCAAGTAACATCTGTCCGCGGTACGAACGGGGCTGTGCACTGGCCTTTCCGGAGGTCGCGGTGCAGCTTCAGGGACCACGTCGGTCAGTCACAAATGAGGGGACTAATCCCCCCTCAAAGGGGAACCATAGGCCGACGTTGGGTGCCGCAACAATTGGTGTCGGGAGCGAGATACGGACCTGAAGCTCTTAGCACGCTCAAATTACGAGTGGGCCGAAATTTTGTTTTATAAAATCCTAAATTAAAAAAATCGTGCCATGGATGGTCAAGGTGACGGAATGCCGGTGGGGGAATTAGAGGGTGTAGAGTCGACCCAGGATCTCGGGGAAATGTATGTGGGAGAAATGGAGGAGGAGAACAATGAGGAGGTGGTTGAGGGGGTATCAGGTGCGCAAAATGGCGCCCTCGCGCACGTGGTTGTAGCGGCACCAAATTTAGTCGCGCCTGTGGTCGCAGCAGCCGAGCCCGAGATGCCGGAGTACATGAAAATAATTATGATGCAAATAATGGCCAAATTCGACACCCAAAAGGAAGAAACGTTGGCAATGAGGGACGAAGCAAGGGGTACCAGTGAACAGTTGGGAAATAAATTTGAGGGATTAGACAAGAAATTTGAGGGGTTAGACAATAATTTTAAGGGGTTGGACAATAAATTTGAAGGGTTAGACAACGGGATAAAAGAGGTAAAGAATGGGTTAACGGGGCTAGAAGATAAGATGGAAGGCAAATTGCGGGAGATAGGGGAGCAATCCGCCCGGGAAATCAAACGGATGGGGAACCAGATAGAGGAGGTGAAAATCGGGTTGGAAGGTAAACTGGATGCTCGGAGGGATGAATTGGGACAGATGAGGGCGGCATCTACTAAACAAATGGAGGAGATGGGGGAGGAAATAAGACGAGGTGTAAGCGAGGTGAGAAGCGTATGGAGAAAGGTGAGAAATAGTACGGCCAGGTTACAAGGGGGCATAGAGGACCTGACACGGGGGTGGAACAGCTGACCGTGGGACAAAGGGAGTTGAAGGAGCAGGTACAAAAGAACACTGCGGTACTAGGAGGGTTAAAGGCGACACAAAAAGAACTCAAAAATGACTTGATAGTGACGAAGAGGGAATGTCGGATGGTACGTGAGGGACTGACAACGAGGTTGGACGAGGTGACAGAGGCAATGGAGACAAAGGACCGGGAGGTGAGGACGCATATGGAAACGGTCAAGGTGGCCTTAGAGGACGAAATTGAGGAGACGCACCGGGAAATAAAAGAGGTGAAGCAGAAATTAGAGGAAGTGGAAGAGGGGGTGAGTGAAATTAAGAAGAGACTGAGGGAAACTAAGAAGGAGATAAAGGAGGAAGTAATGGAATATGTACAAGGTCGGTGCTCAAATCGTGATGGTGTGCTTGCTAACCAGATAAGGAGTTTGCAGGTGGCGAAGGAGGTGCGGAGACGAGGTGCCGAGGTGAGTGGCGATATACGCGGGAATGTATATGGTGTGAGGGGAGCTTCAGTCGGCTTGGGGGTTGGTTTGGACCCGGGTGTTCGTGAGAGGCCGCTGGTAAAGTGTGTGACAGGTACGGAGTGCGAAAGAGGAGGTGTGCGAGAATGTCCGACTCTGGGGTGTGTGAGGAAAAAGTGCGCGCCGAGGAGGGAGTGTGCTGTCGAGAGTGAGTTGGTCGTAGCGCGTGTGCGAGGGGGCACATGGAAGCGCGGGATGGGGAGTGTTACAGAGGATGTAACGAGAGAGTGCACACCTGTGGTGAGTGTTACGGAGGGTGTAACGGGAGAGTGTGCGCAAGAAGATGCACTGGAGATGAGCTACAGAGATGAGTCCAGATGAGACGCGCAAGAGATGAGTCCAGATGCGCTGGAGACGAGCTTCAGAGAGAGACGGGAGACGCGTCCTGAGATGAGCCAGAGAAGCGGCAGATGAGCATCAGCCTTGAAATCCACCACCACCAGCTTGGAGCCATGCAGCTTTGACTCCGCCAGGGTGCTCGTATCGCGGCAGCCCACACGACCGCAGCTAGGGCGTTGACGGCGGCTGCTGTACGTGCCGATCGAGGAAGGGCGGCGGCTGCTGACTCCCGGGCCGACCGTGCTCCGGTTCGAGCGGAGCATTCCTCTCCTTCCATTCCTGCCTGCAATTTCCCCATTCGTGTGAGTTTGCTCGTAGTCTGTTTTGTGTGTCTTGTCCTGGGGTATTAATTAAGACTGCATAGGTAAGCTAAGGTGCACTGTGTCCGCTTCTTCTTCTTCTGTTTTTACTTTATTATCCTGCCTTCTCCTTGGTTCCTTTCATTGTGTAAATAATAGCAATAAATATAGTAGCATTTCCAACCCTTTTGCCTTCGTCTTCCTCTTCTTCACATCCTTGTCGTTTTGGTGATTTCCCAATTGAATACCGGTGGCACGATTTGGCCAACGTTTAAGGAATCGGGTCTAGTCTTGGTAAACGGCTCACGCCGCAATTCGCTTCGATCGGCGCAACATCCATTACGCTGCGGCCGTGAGCGGGGGGGGGGGGGGGGGGGGGGGTGTTCCTTCGCGTACCGGGAAGCGCTGGTATTTAGGTCATAGGACTTGTGGGCCTAAAACCCTACCCAGCGCCGACCGGCCGTGGCGTCATACCCCCGGGACCACGTCGGTCAGTCACAAACGAGGGGACTAATCCCCTCCCCCCCCCCCCCCCCCCAAAGGGGAACCATAGGCCGACGTTGGGTTCCGCAACAATATATATATATATATGTGTGTGTGTGTGTGTGATATATATGTGTGTGTGATATCATATATATATATATATATATATATATATATATATATATATATATATATATATATATATATATATATATATGTGTGTGTGTGTGTGATATCATATGTGTGTGTGTGTGATATCATATATATGTGTGTGTGATATCATATATATGTGTGATATCATATATATGTGTGTGTGATATCATATATATATATATATATATACATATGCCACATATATATATACATATGCCACATATATATATATATATATATATATATATATATATATATATATATATATATATATATATATATATATATATATATATATATATTGTTACGGACACGACTTAGATGTTATGATGGGCCGAGCGGAATGGCCGCCGTGTTCGCACAAGTTACCCGATTATACTCGAACGTTGGCCGAGTCGCGCTACGCTAGATCAATGAAGGAAAGGACACAACGGCTAGGTTAAATGACACGACACCAGGGGTATGGTTCTCAAGACCTCCGGAGGAGGTTATAATATTGCGGAAGGTTAGATTACAGGGATGAGAGAGACAGCATAGGAAGATAGGCACTTAGACACACTTATCTTATTCCCGACAGACCACAGATAAACGGGACAAAACTGACTCACACGGGGATTGATGGCAAGGAGGGGCAGGTATTCGATGGCTCAAGGTGCACCTTGGCTCAGGGGCAAAATCGACCCGGTCCGGTCCAAAGATGCGGGGAGGTCGCTCAGCGCTCGGAGGTCGCGACTTGTCTTTCCAAGCTGGGGGCGCATCTGACCTCACGTCCGGTAAGTGGCTGCGCGTATCCGGCGGGGAGTGACACGCCCTCGGCTCGTTAGCTCCGCCCCAGATGGAATCGGCCCGCCGCTTCTCACTGGCTGTGGGGGGTTACCGGGCTCCGCCCCTGACGAGGAGCTGACAGCCAGCCCCTTCGTGGTAACCCCGTGGAGCGCATGGGCAATGGCGGCTAACCAAGCCGGAGTGAGGACGCACACTCCCCGCGCCGCGCCGCCCCCCTCTGTTGTTGTAGTTGTTGTTGTAGTTGTTGTTGTAGTTGTTGTTGTAGTAGTTGTTGTTGTTGTTGTTTCATGGGGAAGATGGGAGGAGGTATGGGGAGGTCCTAAACTCACTACTGGTGCCATACAATCACATTCTGGTGCAACGAAGAGTCAGAATTAATGGAAACGAGTCCTTAAGTGACATAGACTAAGAATAACTAGCAAGAGGTCCGAAAGTTGTCTACGTGAGATGCGGTGGACCTGGGCACGACATTTAATGGGGGAAGAAGGGGAAGGTCGGTTCTACAGAGTGTTGTTTACAGACAATGGGACTAGGGAATGGGGGATTGGGGATAGTTGGGGAGTATTGGGGAAATAGGGGAATATTTACAAGCGGATATGGAGGCCAAGTCCCATATCCGCAACATTGCACCCTTCTCTACCCTCGGGGCGTCCCGACCCGATAAATTTTTACCTATTTTAGTGTGGCACTCAGATGTAGTTCCCTCTACTATTAACTCTACCCTGAGTGCGACAGTTTTACAGATATTCACAAATGAGTAAATATGTCCCTCTGCGACGTTGCACCCTTCTCCTCACAGAAACACACCCACAGGATAACCGAATCGCGGAAAGAATTCGCAAACTAAACATACAGCCGGTAGGGAGCATTATTTACAAGACTACGCTGATATTTACACTACGATCCAGGACCTGTTTTTGGAGGAACACATGCAGATGTTATGCATAGAGAGAGCACGCATGCCAGCATCGATACACCAACCCACGAGTGCTCTGTGGCCTTACGGCCTTTAATAATGTGCAGAGCACCCCTTCCAAGCACCAAAAGCACCACCCCAAGCACACAGTCAGCACCATCCGGTGCACCAATAAAATGTTCATTAAAATAAAAACAACAACCCCTAACCCTGCAGGTGTCTCTTGCTCTTCGTGTGGTGCACTTGGCCTTCTTGCTTCCCTAGAACTAAAGAAAGGCGCCAACCGCGTCCATTTCTTTATTGTGGCCGTCAAGGGGGCCAACTATTAGTGGTTCACCTGTTTGGCATAGGTGCCACGTTGACCCAGAGGTCCATCAATGGGTGGTGCTTGGCCGCAAAAGAACTGCGGTCCATTGTGGGTGGCCACCAAAATTGCGGTCCATATGGTGTATCGATCCAGGCAGCAAGCAGCGAAAGTGCAGGCCCACAACTGCGGAGCCAGCACCTCTCTCTCCTCTCTCTCTGCCCCAAAGCCAGATCCTCGGAGGTGGGAGACAAAAGAAGAAAACAAGTGAGTAAGGTGGTAAGGGCGCAAAAGTGCACGCAACATAAGGTAATGCACACTGGGGGCACATGGGAACCAGGTGAGACAGGTACGTTCCTACCGTACGCTCCCCCCCACCAGGTAACCTACATTGCCCCTCCCTTACCCCTTACTGTATCCACAAAACACAACACTACCCATAAACATCTACTTTACTAATCAACAACCATCCCTACTGTCTTCCCCGTTCCTCCCATATACCAAATTCATCTTCTCTCCCGCCTAACCAATCAAATTTGCCATTTTCAACTCTCATCAAAATTTGCCATCTCCAACTGAACATCAAAATTTGCCATTACCAATTCATCATCAGTCCCTCCTAAGGAGGGAGAGATGGAATCACCCCAATGTCTCATCCACGTCGTGATGCGTCTCACCAATCCACAGCAATCTCATTTCCTGCAACAAAACAAAGAAAACACAGGTGTGGAGGCATCATCACCACAGGTAAGTGGCTGCGTATGGTGCGACAGGTTCATCAATCCTCACTATTTCCTAAATGACTTTAACAACTTTACATTACCCGGGGTCTTTCCCTGCCAATCCATTGGCCAACTTACACTATGGGTTCTAAAAACCAATTCCCATTGACCAACTGTGGTGCTTTTCAATTTGGGGTCTCACTCCCCCGATTCATCTCCCGGTGCCCTCGCACAATTTCTGGGCTGTGGCGTGTACCTCTCCCAGCGGGTCTACCCACCTGCACACCTCCACCACTGCAGTTGCCTCCGAGCTTACCTGCTCCTTACCCTAACCTAACTACCTGGGGAAGGCCCTCTGGCGCTCTCCCCACTCGGTGCCCTCTCTGGCACTGGGCTACCCGGGTCCGTCCTCCGGATCCTCGGGCCCCATCCACAACTACCGGCTCCCAGAGCCTACCTGCGGCCTCACCTGGCCGACATCCTCACAGTGGTGGAGTGCCCAACCAACTACACACACTAACAGGCTACACGCCCAGCCATTTCCACAACACTAATGCACCCATTCACAATACCATTCTGCAACCGCACCACAAATGCCAATATCCAACCACAATTTACCTATACCCTCTACCTAACACTTACACTACCCGCCCCGGGTATCCGTGATGGGGGTCCACTCTTCCCCCATTCACACCTTCGCACCATGCACACCACTCCGTACCACTTACTCCAACTCTCTCCACACACCTGTACCTGCACACCTGTGCTCTCACACCTGGTGCCACCTGCACCCTTCTCTCCCCAAGCGCTTTCGCGCTGATCCACAACACTCACTACTCATCCACTGCTCCACACACCTGTCCAGTTGCACACCTGTGCAATCACACCTGTTCAATTCTCACACACACGGCATCATCTCAGCTAACTACTCCCTTCTAAAACTTGCGCTTCCCAGTCGTCCCTTTAAACTATTGCGCTCCCTCGTCATTATCATCCATACTAATCTACCTGCGTCCCCACTACAGGTATCAGTCACTAACTAAACTTAACGTTACCTAATGTCATCTTCGCTAGATCCCTACCAATATAACCTAACCCACCCGGGCTAGTTTTCACTGCCATACACCCCATAAGCTATTGCTCCTTTGCCCCCATATGGGAAGGGTGGCAGGGATGCCAGCCTTACCCACCAGGCCCATCGCTCACTACCAATTTTGCACATCAAATTTCAACAAATAAAAAATTTGCCAATCACTACTCATCATCTGCCAATCCCTTGCCAATCATCAAATTTTGTTTTTCTCTAATTTTGGGTCCAAAACACTAACCTCATCACACAGTCTACTCACTAATGCCTCTCGGTGCGCCAATTCCTGTCCAAAGCCCGGCTTCGTAAAGCCGAGCAATGAATGCGGGTTGTTTGGTGCCAGCGGCTGGATACATCCCGCATTCGGTGCAGGGAAGGAGGTTTACCCGGGCCGAGATCCCACGCACCATCTCGGCACGGAGCCATCCCATGGCTCGATCTCGGCCTGCCGGAATGCCTCAACAAAAAGTGGTCGCCATGACGACCCTTCCTATCCAGCCGCCCGCTCCGCCTAGTGGAGCACGGACGCGGCCGTTCCAAGCGAGGCCCGGCACGCACCGAGGGCCCGATTCGGCTAAAAGTCACTCTAACCTCTAACCCGGTTACCTTCGATGCCTCACCTGCATGCTTACACCCCGCAGCCCGTTCCTTGCTCACACATCCAGCCGTTCCCATGCTCCTCGTACCTTTCCTTACACACCCAGGTACCCTCATTCCACTCACAGCCTTGGTCACACACCTGACCACCGAACACCTTGGCACACATTCGTCACCCGCACACCTCACCAACACACCTCTTCGCGCCCCCTCCTCGGTCACCTCCTCTGTGACAATCACAGGTGTGCTCTCATTCGCACACCCAACCACGTGCCTCACTACCAATTCCAGTGTGCATTCCCACTCATGCTCTACCATTCCAGGTGTGCTTCCTTTCTCACCTGTCACAACTAACTCACGCTCCATGTCACTCTCACTACTTTCACCCTTACTCTTGACAGCGCACTCTTTCCCCATGCACCTGTCCGTCACACACCTTTCTCGCGCACACTCTTGCGCACACTCTCCCGTCACACCCTCTGTAACACTCGCCACAGGCGTGCATTCTTCCTTGCCTTTGACAGCGCACTCTTGCCCCATGCACCTGTCCGTCACACTCCTCTCTCGCGCACACTCCCGCGCACACTCTTGCGCACACTCTCCCGTCACACCCTCTGCAACACCCACCACACCGCGCTTCCATGTGCTCCCTCGCACACGCGCTACGACCGACTCACTCTCGCCACTTCCTCCGTACTTCGTCTCCGCACCTCCTTTGCCACCTGCAAACTCTTTATTTGGTTAGTGAGCATCACATTATGAGTTGAGCACCGACCTTGCACATATTCCGCTATCTCCTCCTTTATTTCTCTCTTAGTTTCTGTCCATCCCTTCTTAATTTCACTCACCTCTTCTTCCACTTCCTCTAATTTTTGTTTAACCTCTTTTATTTCTCGGTGCGTCTCCTCAAGTTCGTCCTCTAAGGCTACCGTGACCGTCTCTATGTGCATCCTCACCTCTCGGTCCTTTGTCTCCATTACCTCTATCACCTCGTCCACCCTCATTGTCAGTTCCTCCCGTACCATCTGACATTGCCTCTGTGTCGCTATTAATTCGTTTTTAATTTCTTTTTGTGTCGCCTTTAACCCTCCGAGTACTGCAGTGTTCCTTTGAACCTGCTCCACTAACTTAGTTTGTCCCGCTGTCAGCTGTTCCACCTCCTCCGTCAGATCTTCTATTCCCCCTTGTAACTTAGCCGTATTATTTCTCACCTCTTTCTCCATACGCTTCTCACCTCGCTTTACCTCCTCGCGCAGCCCCGAAACCTCCTCACTCACCCCTCGTCGTATTTCCTCCATCTCTTTTGTAGATGCCACCCTCATCTGTCCCAATTCATCCCTCTGAGCATCCAGTTTGGTTTCTACCCCGATTTTCACCTCCTCTATCTGCTCTCCCATTTGTTTGATTTCCCTGGCAGATTGTTCCCCTATTTCCCGCAATTTGCCTTCCATCCTATTTTCTAACCCCATTAACCCATTTTGCACCTCTTTTATCCCATTGTCTAACCCCTCAAATTTCTTGTCTAATCCCTCACCGGTACCCCTCGCTTCGTCCCTCATTACCCCCATTTGGCCCCCTATCCTGTTTTCCATCCCTTTGAAATTATCGTCTGTTTTTACCATAAAGGCCATCATCTGTTTCATAAACAGGTCCAAATTCATTGGCATCTCTGGCTCGGCTGCCGCGACCACGGCCGCGGCTAAATTTGGTGCCGCTACACCCACGTGCGCGAGGACGCCATTTCGTGCGCCTGATACCCCCTCAACCGCCTCCTCATTGCTCCCCTCCATTTGATCCTGGGTTACTCCTAACCCCTCTATCTCTAGCTCACCCACCGGCATCCCGTCGCCTTGACCAGCCATGGCGCGATTTCAAAATTCGGGTTTTGTAAAACAAAACAAATTTCGGCAGCTCGTAATTTTGACCAAATTTTTTTTTTTTTTTCCTCTATTCGTTTTAAAAATTTGGTTCGGGCCTCGAATCCCACTCCCAGACACCAATTGTTACGGACACGACTTAGATGTTATGATGGGCCGAGCGGAATGGCCGCCGTGTTCGCACAAGTTACCCGATTATACTCGAACGTTGGCCGAGTCGCGCTACGCTAGATCAATGAAGGAAAGGACACAACGGCTAGGTTAAATGACACGACACCAGGGGTATGGTTCTCAAGACCTCCGGAGGAGGTTATAATATTGCGGAAGGTTAGATTACAGGGATGAGAGAGACAGCATAGGAAGATAGGCACTTAGACACACTTATCTTATTCCCGACAGACCACAGATAAACGGGACAAAACTGACTCACACGGGGATTGATGGCAAGGAGGGGCAGGTATTCGATGGCTCAAGGTGCACCTTGGCTCAGGGGCAAAATCGACCCGGTCCGGTCCAAAGATGCGGGGAGGTCGCTCAGCGCTCGGAGGTCGCGACTTGTCTTTCCAAGCTGGGGGCGCATCTGACCTCACGTCCGGTAAGTGGCTGCGCGTATCCGGCGGGGAGTGACACGCCCTCGGCTCGTTAGCTCCGCCCCAGATGGAATCGGCCCGCCGCTTCTCACTGGCTGCGGGGGGTTACCGGGCTCCGCCCCTGACGAGGAGCTGACAGCCAGCCCCTTCGTGGTAACCCCGTGGAGCGCATGGGCAACGGCGGCTAACCAAGCCGGAGTGAGGACGCACACTCCCCGCGCCGCGCCGCGCCGCCCCCCTCTGTTGTTGTAGTTGTTGTTGTTGTAGTTGTTGTTGTAGTTGTTGTTGTTGTTGTTTCATGGGGAAGATGGGAGGAGGTATGGGGAGGTCCTAAACTCACTACTGGTGCCATACAATCACATTCTGGTGCAACGAAGAGTCAGAATTAATGGAAACGAGTCCTTAACTGACATAGACTAAGAATAACTAGCAAGAGGTCCGAAAGTTGTCTACGTGAGATGCGGTGGACCTGGGCACGACATTTAATGGGGGAAGAAGGGGAAGGTCGGTTCTACAGAGTGTTGTTTACAGACAATGGGACTAGGGAATGGGGGATTGGGGATAGTTGGGGAGTATTGGGGAAATAGGGGAATATTTACAAGCGGATATGGAGGCCAAGTCCCATATCCGCAACAATATATATATATATATATATATATATATATATATATATATATATATATATATATATATATATATATATATATATATATATATATATATATATATATAAATATGTGTGTATGATATCATATATATGTGTGTGTGTGATATCATATATATGTGTGTGTGTGATATCATATATATGTGTGTGTGTGATATCATATATGTGTGTGTGTGATATCATATATGTGTGTGTGTGATATCATATATATGTGTGTGATATCATATTGTTGTGGTTTTGGAATAAAGGATAATCCCCCTCGTAGGTAGACGCACCACAACATGTAGCCTCGCGATAGTTCAGTTATTTCTTAGTGAATGTAAGCGTAGTCCTTTCCTGTGTTAGTTTTGCGTTGAGCATGCCACGTGGCAGGCCTGAACAAGTCTGGCGAGGCCGAAGGGAGGCGCTGTAGGATGGAGTGGCCGGTAAGCGTGAGCGGCCAATCAGAGCTCGAGGGGAGTGGCTAACCACGGCAACGGGATGTGGAGCCTGGAACATTCGGGTAGGGCCGGGGCGGAGCCATAAAACCCTGCTCCGAGCCCACCACCTCAGTTGAGAGTTCGGAGTTTGCCTGAGTCAGAGTTGAGTTGATTTCGGGGAAGGCATTGATTGAGTCAGAGTCGTGTGCACAGGCAGTTGAGTTGAGTTGAGAGTCGCGCAGCCCATGAGTTGGAGTTCCGTTTATCAAGCATCAACACCGACCGGGATAGCGTTTAGCGGGACGAGTAGCGAACGCGAGCCCCCGGTGAGTTGTGTGCTGCAGGGACCGGAGGGAATCCCTGCTGCGTCGGTCTCACAAGGACCGGCATGCACGATTCGTACCGGCCCCCGCACTGTATGGTTGGTGCCTTGCCGTGGCGGCAAGGGCGATCGGCGAGGTTCAAGGGGGGGAGGTAGGAGCTTCCGGAGCCGCTCACCCTTTCGGGTGCGGTGCTCCGATCGTGGCCGGCTGGGTCACCGTGCGTGGGACCGCGAGGCCCTGCGCCGGGATGGAGCCCTGAACCTGGGCCCATCAATTCCTCCCCCCTTGGATCGAAAATGCCAGACGGACACCACAAACAGGCGACCAACCACCCGCATGGATCGCTCGGCCCTTAGAGGCCGAGCCGTGACAACGAACCTCTACATGTGGGGGCTTAGAGTGTAGCGGACTGTGAGAGTAGTGTCCCCCACGTGGTGGAATGGTAGTGCCACCATTCCTCACACGGGGGGGGGGGGGGGGGCATGCGCATTAGTTTAGGGGGATGGCAGTGTTCGGCACATGGAGGTGCCAGCAATGGTTGCCTCCATGGGGCACCGAAGCTAGCCGGGGGAGGGCTAGGAGAATGTTAGGGATTTAGCAGACAGTAGAGACCAATATTTAAGTAGTGACACCTGAACGATAGTGGGGAGGTAGACAGTTTAGGTGGTTGTTAAAGAACAGGGTGTGCATAGTGTACAGGGATGACGGGGAAGCACGAGAGTAGGGGAAATTAGTTAGATAGATGATGCTGTGTGTGAGGAGTTGTGTAGTAGTGTTTGAGGAATTGTGTGTGGAAAATAAATGGAATTGTGTTTGAGGTGTGTGAGCACAAAAGGTGTGCGAGATGAATGGTGTGCAAGATATTTGGTGTGTGGAAGTAATTGGTGCGAAATGAGTGGTGTGGAGTGCATGGTGCAAAGCAGTGAATGGGGGGAAAGTGGAACCCATTCGCGAAAGCCCGAGGGGGGGGGGGGGGGGTAGTGTAAAGCCAGGTAGAGGGCATAGGTAAATTGTATGGATATTGACACCTGTAGTGCAGGTAGTAGCAAATAGTGCTTTGTTGGGTGCAGTAGTCTGTGGAATGGCTGGGCGTGTGGCTTACTTATTGCGTATGGTTATTGGGGCACTCCGCCACTGGTAGTTTGTCAACCAGGTGAGGCCGCAGGTAGGCTCGGGGAGCCGGTTAGGTTAATTTTTGAGTGGGGCCCGAGGATCCCCGGAGAGGACCTGGGTTGCCCGATGCCAAGGTGGGCACAGAGGGGGTAAGTGCCAGGGAGGGCCTTCCCCAGTTAGGTAGTCGCGAGGAGCAGGTAAGCTCGGGTGGCGGCTTCAGTGGCGGAGGTGTGCAGGTAGTATGACTTGCTATCGGAGCCACACGACCCAGCCCCGAAATTGTGCAAGGGCACAGACTGAAAATTTGTTGGGAGTGAGACCCAAATTCGGAGGGCACCACAGTGTGGGCAATGGGAATTCGGGTTCTTAGAACCACATAGTTTAAAGAGGCCGATTGGCAGGGTACGACCCTGGGTAATTTAAATGAGTTAACGTTACTAGAGTAGTTAGGATGAGAAATCCCTTCGCACCATCCTCAGCCAATCACCAAGGAGGACGAGCTCCACACCAAGGCTCTGTGGACTGTTTGGACGGAAGACGCATCATGACGTAATGAGACATTGTGTTTGTTCCATCCCTTCCTTCTTGGGAGGGATTGGGAGACGAATTCGGAACTAGAGGGGGATATGGGAGACAAGACGTAGTGACGGATTGTAAATACAAGGGGGGCTGGGGTAGTGTAGACAACGGTGGGGGGTACGAACGGCCAGGGACGAGTTTGCTCTGCTCGCTCTTCCGCGTCCCTCGTGCCGCACCACCTTGTTTTTCTGTGTGCCATTGCGTCTTTTCTGCTTGCTTGTTGTGCTTTGTCTCTCCCCCCGCCCCAGGACCATTTTGGAGGCCGAACTGTGCAGCCCCATCGACCTGTGCAGCATCCCTTCTGCACCTTGCTGCCCTGTCCTTGTTGCACCTGTGCAGCCGACCTGTGCAGCACTTTACTGCCACAAACCACCTGCTGCACCTTGTCACTCATTATGGACCACAAGCTTTGTGGCCTTGCACCTCTGCTGTGCAGCATCTTGCTGCAAAATCATCTTGCAACTTCGGACCACTTGTTTGAGTGGCATTGATGCCACGCAGTTGGACCATGTGAGAACGGCCCTGCTGGCCAAATAAAAAGCATTTCATTATTGTGTGCTAGGGATAAAGAAGTTCTGCAAATTTAGATGGCCCTGATGCTTCAAATGGCCTGTATGCCGGTCAGGGGGGCCAGCCGGTTTGTTAGACGCACACAGAAGAAGCAAGATGCAAGAAGCAAGCAGCAAGTGACACATTGAGTGTGTTTTGTTGTGTTTTCTCTCCCCTCAAATCTTCTCTTCCAAAAAGTACAGGTCCTGGGTCATAGCATTGTAAATAAAGTTAGGTTCTGTGCTTGTAAATATAAGAATGTGCCCACCGGCTATGTGTTTAGTTTGAAATTCCGGAAATACTCGGGTAGTTGTGGGTGTGAAACTGTTAGGTAGCTGCTCAACACTATAGGAGGGACATATTTTGTGCTAAAACTGTCGCACACATGGGTCAGAGTAAATGTTAGAGGAAACCACACCTATGTGTCACATTTAAACGTAATATTAATTTTGCATGTCAGGCTCTACCGGTCGTTCCATTGGTGGGTTCGACTCGGGACGAGTCTGGTGAGAGAGGGGTGTAGTGTTGTAGTTTTGGAATAAAGGATAATCCCCCTCATAGGTAGACGCACCACAACATGTAGCCTCGCGATAGTTCAGTTATTTTTTAGTGAATGTAAGCGTAGTCCTTTCCTGTGTTAGTTTTGCATTGAGCAGGCCTGTGAGTAGCGCAGTCTTTTGGCGCTAGCATGCCACGTGGCAGGCCTGAACAAGTCTGACGAGGCCGAAGGGAGGCGCTGCAGGATGGAGTGGCCGGTAAGCGCGAGCCGCCAATCAGAGCTCGAGGGCAGTGGCTAACAATGGCAATGGGAGGCGGAGCCTGGAACATTTGAGTAGGGCCGGGGCGGAGCCATAAAGCCCTGCTCCGAGCCTCCCACTTCAGTTGAGAGTTCGGAGTTCGCCTGAGTCTGAGTTGAGTTCGGGGAAGGCATTGATTGAGTCAGAGTTGTGTGCACAGGCAGTTGAGTTGAGTTGAGAGTCGCGCAGCGCATGAGTTGGAGTTCCGTTCAGAGTCGGAGTGTTGGACTTGATCACTGAAATAGCTGTGCAGTACATGAACTTGCCCTGTGCCCTGCGCTCTGCGCTGTATTAATCGTGCGTTCGAGAAGACGACCGTTCTGGGCCACAGACGCGCGATTTCCTCCTGCCTGCCTTTTCCTGCATACGTGCCGTGACCGCCAGAGGGCCACGCCGGGCGAGCTGCCCCGGAGCGAACGACGGCAAAGTGCGCTTGGCGCGCGAACTTCTTTTCTTCTTCTCCCCGTGTGCGTGCGTGGGCCCTGTGTCTGAGGATAAGTTAAGATTGATTAAGCTTCTGCTCTGTGTCCCCTTTTCCTTCTGCAAATCATTGTACATAAATAATAAATTGTGTTATTCCTCTTATTTGACCGTTCCCATCCTTTCCATCAATTGGCCTTGCATGGTACGACTAGAACCGCTCGAATCGGGTTCCATAAAAGTAACGGCATGAGTCGCATGATACGCATACCGCTCAGGCATACTCGATTAAGCATGGCTTGTGTGAGGTTCGTTCCCCGCTTTTGTGGCAGCGTGGGTTAAAGGTACGTGCGGCGTCGACCCGATACCCTTTTTCACGCTTGCTGCGGAAGTGGTGATTCGGCCTTGTGGACACGAAGACCCAAGGGGAAAAAGGGGTTTAATCTCCCCTTTGTAACGTGTAACGGGCTTCGGGAGGTCCGCAACAATATATATATAAATATATATATATATATATATATATATATATATATATATATATATATATATATATAGTCGCGCAACTGTGATTAACATCAAAGTTGCGGATGGCCGATTACGAGGCTTTACTCTCCCGAGGCGAAACCTCAATAGCGGATTCCAATCAAAGCGCGCAGGATGGAGGGAAACGAAGAGAACCCCCCAGTCTTAGCTATGAAAATCAAACACCCAGGCAATACCACCTTTTAGAGCCAAGGGTGTACTTACTTTTAACACATGCGAAATTTGCATTTATGTTTATTTAAATTATACAATGGACTACAAAATGTAAATGTTTCATGA
The DNA here is from genome assembly GCF_964187855.1 of Myxine glutinosa. Classification (NCBI taxonomy): domain Eukaryota; kingdom Metazoa; phylum Chordata; class Myxini; order Myxiniformes; family Myxinidae; genus Myxine; species Myxine glutinosa. The sequence continues at coordinate 144,969,582 of NC_136265.1, forward strand.
TATTTGTTATATTATATCACCTTTTATCTATCAATATTGTTGAAATGAAGATCAAATAGCTGTATGTTGAAATATGTTGAAAGAGTCAAAACTTTACGTGTGTGTGTGTGTGTGTGTGTGTGTGTGTGTGTGTGTGTGTGTGTGTGTGTGTGTGTGTGTGTGTGTGTGTGTGTGTGTGTGTGTGTGTGTGTGTGTGTGTGTGTGTGTGTGTGTGTGTGTGTGTGTGTGTGTGCGTGCGTTTGCGTGTGCAGAAAGACAAGCTGTTTTGTAACTAAGAAATTGTTTTTCATATTATTATGCTACGTTTCATTGTGAAAATGGCCAAGGTGAATGCCTAATCACTGCCAAGTCCTGTCTTGCATTTTGAAGATTTGTTTTGTTGTCGAGTTTGACGAAAATCAGTTTGGCCTTCTTGGAGAAAAATGGCCACACGTCCACACATATACACACACCCCTCTTGTAGTATAGACTGTAGATAATTAAACTTATTGACCACCTCCCTTTCTCCATCCCTTCCTCCCTACCTGTCCTCACCCCTCACTTTCTCATATCAGTTAGGTTGATAATATAAACATCACAGTAATAACTCGAACGGCACTCGGTAGAGAGCACACCTCCGCCAGGCTGAACAGGTATCCCACTGATAGGCCGGATATGGATTCGGACCTGAACCTAAATCGAATCAGCTTGTTCTTTTCACTTACCCAACACATTTTGTCATAATTTGTCCACAACTTTTGAGACATCTGCACAGAAACACAAACAGACAGATAGGTGTGAATACATAACCTCTTCTAAATACGACCAACTTGGAACACACATTTTTACCATCGTATGTTATAAATAGATTACCTCTTGCCCTAAATATGATTTTCTTTAAATGAATCCATCTATTAACTAATGTCAGTTGTTGTAAATATTCACACTAAGTGTTGTATTTCCAGCAAACCATATATACAATGTGTTACCCTTTCGTCAGCAATACCTGCTCATCTGTCTTTCTCTCTGTAGGTGTTGTGGTGGTCTTTAGGACGACCTTACCATGTCTCCACAGTCTCACAGCAAAAGGGCAAAGTGTCCCTCAGCCGATATGAGCCAGGCCATTACGTGAAATACAACACACTAAAGGAGAAGGTACAGACGGTGCGAGACAGGTATGTACAGGATTTAATTTTGCTGCTGGTTTGTTTTGAAACCGCATTGATTTCCATTGGCCTGAAACCTCCAAAGCACTTGTTGTGATGAGGGATCATGGCTGGTTATGCAATTAAATCTTATCTCTTTTAGGAATCCGCTTTGGCAGGAACTTAAGAATTTGATGGGGTTGTTGTTGGCATCCCAGAGATTGGTGGGTCTATCCAAGTGGAGACAATCACATTAGGATTGTGGATTTGAAGCTGCTGAAAATTGAGATGGCGTATCAGAAGAATAACATGTTGCCATTGCAATATAAACAAGAAAGAGCAATCGGAGATTGCAAACCCTCGCCAAGATTGTATTTTCAGTGGTTTTTAAGGCTTTTGTGTTAAAACAAATATGGCGGCCGAACCACGTGGCCGATGACGTCATCATTGTATTTTTTCTCCACTAATTTATTCCTAGATTATGCTCAATAAATTTCATCTTGATCGGATGAAGTTTTGTACTTGTCGAATTATGACGTCATAATGGAGTCTTATGACGTCTATGACATCATTAACATATTTTATTTCCCATGGAGAGCTCTTTACAATGAGCCATGTCTCAATTTTTTCTATGCAGCGCTATCAGATATATAGAGATGCAAATGTTTTCGGTTTTTCCAAGATGGCGGCCGCCACAAAAGGTGGATGGAGGTTGTTTTCACCCAGCTGCCTGGTTGTCTGTTTGTCTGTGAGCAGGATATCTCAAAATATTGTGGACTGATTTGGATGAAATTTGGTGGACAAATTGGGTGTGACAAGGAAGAAATTATTTGATTTTCGTGAAGGTCTGGATATTGATCTGAGAGTTTTTAAAATTCTATAAGTGATTCTTCACCATTGAGAGATTGGGCCAAAACGATATATAGCATTATATCTCAAAACGTTACAAATGGATCCGGACGAAACTTTGTGGACAGGTTTGATGTGCGACAATGATGAGTTTATTTGATTTTTGTGAAGATCCAGATCTGGATCCCCATACGAGAATTTTTAATTCTTTAACGATTCTTCACCATTGAGAGATGGGGCTAAAAACGATTTTTGCATGATATTTAAAAAAAGGTGTGGATGAGTTGGTTAGATGAGAATAACAAGCTGATTAGATTTTCGTTTATGTCCGTATCCCGATCCGTGCTATCAGTGGGATACAAATTGTAAACTATTCAGCCTGGCACGGAGGTATGCGCTCTACCGAGTGCCCTTGTAGTTATATTGTTTATCCTGATGAAGCATTGTGTACTCTGTTTCTAAAAAAAAACGTTTTCTTGATTCATAAATGGTTTAATAAATATAAAGAGGAAAGTCCAAAGTGGCGAGTTTTACTTTCCTCTTTCTAATTGAACCATTTTTTTGCCGTTTAATGTCATGTTTTTGACAGTTGCATCGATGGTTTGTCCTAGGCTCAACCACCCATTGACTCTGGCTGAGAAGGTAGTGTACGGCCACTTGGAGGATCCACGGAGTCAGAACATTGAGCGTGGTTCGTCGTATTTAAGGTTGATACCCGATCGTGTGGCTATGCAAGATGCCACAGCACAGATGGCTATGCTTCAGTTCATTAGCAGCGGGCTACCAAGAGTTGCTGTGCCCTCTACGATCCACTGTGACCATCTCATCGAAGCACAGACGGGAAGCGAAGCTGATCTACTTAGAGCCAAGGTGAACTTTCCTGGTGTGTACCTGTTCAAAGCTGGTCTACTTTGTGTCATGGGAATTCAAACTCGTCAATGGATTGTGGCCTTGCTCGTAGTTCTATTTGATGAATTGTGGCAAAGCAACATTTCAAAATTGCACAAATGCGTATTTAGAGTTTTTTTTTTTTGTTTTTTTAAATTAACTTACATCAAATTTAGTATTCCCCTCCCCCAAAGCGAACAAAATGGCATTACTGTCAAAAACTAACTATTCCTCGTCGTGTCAATTTGTTTTATATTGTGTACCACTTCCTCCCCCCAGCCCTCTCCCTTCCACTGATCTCCCAATGTCCCTGTTATCTACTATTGTGCTCATGTGCTTCCCTCTCTCTCCCCATCTTGACTCCCCCTCCTATCCGTTTATGTTTTTTGTGTTTCATGTGCTCATGTGTGTTTAAAGTGCGCTGAATATGGAAAATGAGGAAGATGGAGAGTATATTGAGTTGTTAAACGCGCTTGATTATAGAGGTTATCTTGTTGGTAAAGGTAATAAGAACGAGAAGGAAAACCATATTATTCAGGATTTAAGTGGGCCTGGAATGAGTTCAGGCTCCGGCGTTAGTTTTCTTCCAAATGACTCATCACAATTAGTTAATAGACTATTACTGTTGTTAGGTAGTAAGGAGGCGGGAAACAACAATTGTTTTAATGAAGCGTCAGCCATTTTAGATCAGTTGATGAATATGAAAATAATTAATAAATGTCAACACAAAGATATTTTATCGCATACAAAATGAGAGGTACAACCCTTAGATTTGATTTTACAACGAGTGATCACACGGCTTCATTCCGATACCCGATACATCTTGATCCCACAAAATAATATGAAGCGGCACGATTGTCTATGGAAACCTATAATACTTTGTTTAATATCACAGAAAAAAATAACAAGTTTAGTTATAATCCAGGGAGTGGATATAAAACTATAGAATTTTCACCCGGAGCTTACGAGATTTCTACAATATTTTCTGAAATTAATCGTCTTATGAAAGAAGAAGGGGATGAACCAAAAAATATTGTTGTAGATATTCAAAGACACACATCAAAATCAATTATTAGACTTAAAAACAATTATTGATTTCACGATTGAGAATTCATTCCGAGATCTATTAGGTTTCTCTGCAAGAAAGATTGAAGCTAATGAGACGTTTTACAGTGATAATGTCGTTCAAATATCCGCAGGTATAAATTCGGTATTGATTAACTGTGATTTGATTGATGGCGCTTATGACGATGGAGTAAAAACAAATACAATATTTTCATTCAGCGCTTACTCAACCCCAATAGGTTATAAATTCAATATTGAACCAAAGAATCTCTCCTATTTACCCGTCTCAGGAAAAAACCATTAATAAAGTAAATTTTAGGATAACCGATCAAGATCATCGTTTGATTTCTTTCAGTGGTGAAATTATATCCATCAGAATTCGCCTCAGTGAAGTTTTTCAATTATCTAAAATGCAAAAATGGTTGTTCAACATTTCCAATTATCTAAAATACCTAAAGTGCTAAAATGTTTGTTCAGCGCAATAATTGAAAAAATTGTATAAAGGATATAAATTATTAATAAATGAACATCCAACTGTTTGTTTTTTTTTGGAATGTAGTTTTAACGAATGATCAAGATAAAAAGAAAACTTTCCAGGATTTCACGTTTGGAAAAATAGGTCTTATATTTACTCGGGAAAGAGGGGAGGTTATGTTAACGTCGAGTGGGGAGTTTTTAATTCCATCCAAATTTTCAATAGAGGATAAATTATATTTTGAAAAAAATGTTTTTGCCACCAGACACTAATTATTCTCAACTAAAACAAAAAATCAAAGCAAATAAATTGAAAAAAAAAAATGTTAAATAAAAACACGATGGTTGTGAGAAAACACGAGTTGAGAAAATATAAAATAATTATGAAAGATGTTGTTAAATCAGCTGGAGATGGGATTGGGGAAGGTATGTATCTTTCACTGTACTATAAGGGTTAAGGTATGTTTCTTGGGGAGAGGATACGATAAACCTAAGAGACAACGAGGTATAGGACATCAATTGTTACGGATACCGGCCCTAATTATGGTGGTTCTTGTTATCATGGTTGATTCTAGATGATGCTTATTGTGGTTAAAAGGGTTAAAAGCGCTCCGGGTAAAATGTGGCCGGAAATCGGATCATGACCCGGAAGAGATAAGGAGCAGGGGGGAGAAGAAGCGGCGGAAGATCGTAAGCAGACGTTTCTGATTGCAGCTCCGTACCGAGCAGTCAAATGTACAGTACAAGGGGAACTTTGCCTCCTTGAAAAGAAGTCCGCGCGATAGGAGATCGCCGGATTGCTGCGGAGCCTGCGTAGTCGGGTATCCTCACTGAGGTTGCCGAGTATCCTTACCTCCAAACCCGGGGGCGAGAGAAAGCCGTCCGCCATCTTCGCCACGCGCACAACCGGCAGTGACCAGGTTTTTGCGTCTTGTCGGCCTGGCGTTATTCTCCGGTGGCTTGCCGGGGACGGCGGTACAAGACGGTGGCTTTTGGAGGGTTATTGAGGAGACTCGCGGATTGAACCGCAACCGGGTACATACCAGAAATCGGCTTTGGGAGGTTTCCCATTCTACCGCTATCGTGCGGGGGATTGGACCACGTGACCTGTGGGTTGGTTCGATCGGCTACGTCTCCCCTGATTGGAATCGGAAATTGATTCCACGATCGCTGGAGCGAATCGACGTCGCCTGGGAGGAGTACAGAGACATTGGGGAAAGGGCCGTGAGTTTTTGGGTTAAGGGACTCGATTAGGTGGTGCCACCTGTAGATAGGAATTATATGGTGAAGTGCTGTACTAATTGGGGTCGTGATTCCTGTGTGGGATTTATAATATATTGTGGTTTGTTCGTAACCCTTGGTGTGGACTCGTTATTGATTGGCTTGTTTTCAACCAAGGACAACACATCTTTCTGCCGGGGACTTCCTTGGGGTTCGGAGGTTTACCGAGACCAGAGGATGGGGGAGGACCCCGTAACACAATTTAGAAATAAAGGAGATGGGATAATTGATACTCTAATGGGTATTGTTTCAACTATTCTTAAAAATAAAGACCTAATTAGTTCAACCACTTCTGCCGTGGGAAATGTAGCAGGTGCTATAAAGAGTATAAAAGACGCTCAAAAGGAGTCTCTTAAATTACAAGCGATTAAAGAATTTAAGAAAGGTAAAACTCAACTAACCCCGCAAGAACGACAAAAAATAAAAGAAATACTTGGGTCGGGGTTCCAAATGTTTTAAATATTTTATATTATTCTAAAATATAATAAATGTATTTATTATATTTTTTATTGCTATGTAAAAAGATATGGAAGCAATTGATACTATTTATGATTTGGATGATACGATTATCATTTAAAACTCTACTAAAAAAGGAAGATTATTTTAAGGTAAATGCTATAATGGGAACAGATTGGAATACGAATGGAACAAAAAGTTTTGAGATAAATAATCAACAAACTTACTTAAATCTAGCCGATAGTTTCTTGGTGTGTAAATGTAAATTCACGAAGGCTGCGAATAACACAAACGCTGCACTCGTAAATTATTTCTTCTGGAAAATGTTTGATAGTATTTGTTTGTATATTGGAACGCAAGAAGTAGAAGCGGTTGATTATGTCTTTGCTACAGCTGAAATGATGAAATTCACACTATATCCCTTTAGTGATAAAATGGGTTAGGGGTCTGCCGAAGGTTTTATTCCTGATATGACAACGGGAACAAATGCAGACCATGGTTATATTCAAAGGATGGCAATGTATAACGATGATACAAAAGCAGAAAATAGTTTTACCTTAACAGTACCCCTTAAAGGTATATTTGGCTTTTGTGATTATGATAAAGTTTTGTTTGGGCTTAAAATTATATTTCAACTACAAAGGAATAATAATGAAAATAGATTGCTTTTTGGGGCTGAGAATGCTTTCGGTGATAACAATAAATTTGTGATTAATGATCTGTGTTGGTATATCAATGAATATACTCTTAGTCTTAAAACGGAAGAGATGTTGAATAGAAGACTTAACTCAAAGACTCCACTAAATGTATCATACCTTAAAAGAAGATGCCAACATGTTAAACTGGAACACACTACCTACATGTGGAATTTGGGTGTTCTTGAAGGAAAGCCTCGGTACCTGTGGCTCTCCTTCAAGAAACCCGATGGAGATACTGCTACTAACAAGAATAATGCTTTGTGTGATAATGCTAAGGTAAAACAACTTCGGTTTTCTCTAGATGGAACATTTTACCCACGAGATAGAAATCGGAAATTAATTGCGAACAAAATGATAATGCAGAAGCTTACAAGTCTTACCAAAAGGTGTGTGAAAGCAACGGTAATAAGGATCCCATTTTGGACATGGTAGCGTTTAAAAGTCTACATACAATCTACGCGATTGACCTGAGCGCTCAAAAGGAAACTACAAAGACTAATAGAGTCGATACTTCTCTATAAATGAAAAGAGGAGAGAATGAAGAAGTTGATGCATACAGTCACGTGAAAAAGTAAGTACACCCCATGTAAAGTTTTGACTCTTTCAACATATTTCAACATACAGCTATTTGATCTTCATTTCAACGATATTGAGAGACAAAGGTGATATAATATAACAAATATCATGAAACCTTTACATTTTGTAGTCCATTGTATAATTTAAATAAACATAAATGCAAATTTTGCATGTGGAAAAAGTAAGTACACCCCTACATTTATCACTACTTCAAATACCTAAAATTAGAATCAGGTGCACCAGCTCAGGTGCAAATGATTAGAACATCGTTGGAGAGTATCTTGGAGGAACCTGTCTTATTTAAACCTCAGACATTTAGTTTGGTTTGCTCTTTGTTGTTGAAGTGTGCGGCTTCACCATGCCTCGATCAAAAGAGCTCTCTGAGGCCTTCAGAAAGAAGGTTATAGATGGCTACGTGTCTGGGAAGGGATTTAAAAAGATCTCCAAACAATTTGAAATCAATCATTCGACTGTCCGGAAGATCATCAACAAGTGGAGAAGATTCCAAACAACTGCCATCTTGTTCAGGCCAGCCCGCCCGAGCAAGTTCAGCCCGAGAGCAGACCGCAAGATGCTGAAAGAAGTCTCTAAGAACCCCAGAATGTCATCACGGGACCTACAGGTAGCTCTTGCCACTGTTGATGTCAAAGTGCACGAGTATACCATTAGAAAGAGGTTGCACAAATTTGATCTACATGGGAGGTGTGCCAGGAGGAAACCTTTGCTGTCCAGAAAGACCATCAGGGCAAGACTAAAGTTTGCCAATGAACACCTAGGCAAAGACCAGCACTTCTGGAACAATGTGCTTTGGACAGATGAGTCAAAGGTAGAGCTATTTGGCCACAGTACCAGAAGACATGCTTAGCGAAAACCAAAGACAGCATTTGACCACAAGAACCTGATACCAACTGTAAAGCATGGTGGTGGAAATATTATGTTTTGGGGCAGCTTTGCTGCATCAGTGCCTGGGCAGCTCACCATCATAGAATCCACTATGAATTCTTCATTGTGCCAGAGGGTGCTGCTTGAGGATAATGTGAGGCCATCTGTCGGAACGTTGAAGCTCAACCGAAGGTGGACCTTGCAACATGACAATGACCCTAAACATACCAGTAAATCCACCAAGGAATGGCTGAAAAGAAAGAAATGGAGGGTTCTGGAATGGCCAAGTCAAAGCCCGGATCTAAATCCCATCGAGATGTTGTGGGGGGATTTGAAACGAGCTGTGCATGCAAGAAACCCCTCAAACATCGCACAGCTGAAAGAATTCTATATGGAGGAGTGGGCAAAAATTTCTCCCAGTCGATGTCAGAGACTGGTAGACAGTTATAAGAAACGCCTACTTGAGGTTGTTTCTGCCAAAGGGGGCAATACCACCTATTAGAGCCAAGGGTGTACTTACTTTTTCCACATGCGAAATTTGCATTTATGTTTATTTAAATTATACAATGGACTACAAAATGTAAATGTTTCATGATATTTGTTATATTATATCACCTTTATCTATCAATATTGTTGAAATGAAGATCAAATAGCTGTATATTGAAATATGTTGAAAAAGTCAAAACTTTACATGGGATGTACTTACTTTTTCACGGGACTGTATTGTTTGCTCTTGGAAGAAACAGAACTACAGATTAATACGGATAATGGTGTTACGATTAATATCACATAAGTAATAATTGAAAATTTGTATGTTTACGTGGTATTGTAGATTTTTTTTTTTCTCATATGACTAGAAAAAAAATCTTTTTGTAATACATAAAAATGAGTAAAGTATCAAATGATGTATATGTTAATCAAACAAATCGTGATAAACTAACGTCTTGTATTTAAAATCAAAAACCTTGTACGATTAACGTTCGTGCAATTCAAAGAAAAGCTGATATAAGAATTAGTGTTTTGCTCACAAAAGTGCAGGTGGAAAAACTAAATAGTACCGGCTCACTTAGTTTTAAAATGACAAAACCAATGTTGAAGAAATATTCAATAAAGGAAACAAACGGAGGATTTCTTCCATTTCTAATTCCTCTATTTGCCGGCTTAAGTGCAGCGGGAGCTTTGACGGGGGGTATTTCAGCAGCGGTAAAAACTGCTAATGAAAAGAAAGCTCAACTAAAAGCTCAAAAAGAATTGGAAAGACATAACAAGGAGTTGGAAAAACAAATTAGTGGTAGCGGTGTAATTGTAGATTTTGCTGAAAAACTTGAAAGCCTACCTGACAAAGCGAGATCGTTAGTTGGAGATATGCTTTCTTCTATCGCACAGGCTGGTGTAAAACTAACTAAAGGGGTAATGATTATATCTTTCTCATAAATAAAAGTCATAAATAAAATGGAAGAGTGATTTAAACAATTTGGAAAAAATACGTCATATATATAGAACTCAATAAATATTGTAAACAACTAAAACTCGATAATGTAATTATTTGTATGAGAGATGAATTACTAAAGATACCTAAAAATACAAAGAATGACTGAATGAATGAATGATTGAATGATCGGGCAAGGATGATCAACTGACTGATGATGATCAACCTTTTCTTGTAAGTATCCTTGAATACAAAAATTATAATTCTCCTGAAGTCGATTTCTTGCCATTTTATATTAAAATATAAAAATTATTAATCATCTTCAATTGGATCAATCATTTTTTTTACCATGCCTATAACACTATTACAACATAAAAATAACGGTTTGAGGGTAGTATTCTCATTCATTTCTGCATATATTGCAATAGGATTACTCGAAATAGAACCAAGTTTCCCAATACTTGTAAATTGTTCTGATTTAAAATAACCGTGATAATCTAATTCATCAGTTAGCAGCTCCGCCTCCTTTATTTCTGAATTTCTGAAAGAAACAATCTTTTTTTAAATATGTGCCATCTCAAAAATAAAACTAGAGCTGGTTTGGCGCATGTGTTGGTTTGGCGCATGTGTTGGTTTGGCGCATGTGTTGGTTTGGCAAATGTGTTGGTTTGGCGCATGTGTTAGTTTTGGCGCATGTGTTCGTTTGGAAAATGTGTTGGTTTAGTGAATGTGTTGGTTTGGCGAATGTGTTGGTTTGGCACATGTTAGTTTGGCGATTGTGTTGGTTTGGCACATGTGTTAGTTTGGTGAATGTGTTGGTTTGGCGCATGTGTTAGTTTGGCGGATGTGATGGTTTGGCGGATGTGTTGGTTTGGCAAATGTGTTTGTTTGGTGAATGTGTTGGTTTGGCACATGTTTTAGTTCGACGAATGTGTTGGTTTGGCGGATGTGTTGGTTTGGCGGATGTGTTGGTTTGGCAAATGTGTTGGTTTGGCACATGTGTTGGTTTGGCGAATGTGTTGATTTGGCGCATGTGTTAGTATGGCAAATGTGTTTGTTTGGTGAATGTGTTAGTTTGGCACATGTGCTTGTTTGGCGATTGTGTTGGGTTTGGCGAATGTGTTGGTTTGGCGCATGTTAGTTTGACGCATGTTAGTTTGGCGCATGTTAGTTTGGCGCATGTGTTACTTTGGCGCACGTGTTGGTGTGGCCCTTGTTAGTTTGCTCTTACACGATCCTCGATCTTGTATACATACAAAAAAAAAAAATATATATTTTCTTTTGAAAAATAGTCCATGAGCTGTTCCCTTAATTTGGGTAAATTGGTACCATCTGAGGGCACCTCAAAATTTTACTATTTTCTGATAGCTGGATGTTTCTGGAACTCAAAACAGCATGATGGATATTCATATGGGTGGGGTAGGTGAAAAAAACGTGATATTTGTTCAGTGAAAGCATTTTTTCAATACTTATTGCATACATCTGAAATTTCTCTTACAAAAGTATTTTTTTTAAATACATATAATCAAGATTTAAACAGTGCAAATGTTTATGACTTGGTGAACCTTCCAGTTCTTAATAGGGCCGCTGTAGCTGAACAGAGATCTAGAGAAGGACCGGCCAATAGCCAATCCTATTGGTCCATGTTGATAATAAACCGGATGGTGTATTTTGAACACATTTAATTAATTCAATCATCACTGTGATAAAATGAATACTTAAAACACTATTTTGTAATATTTCAACGTCCATCATGCCAAAAACAGAAGTGCGCCTAATAGCAAAATTGGCAAGGCATACTTATCATTCTGCGCATAATAACCATACAAGTAACAAATTGAATATACAATGTCGTCAATATCCTATCATTCATAACTCACAGTCAACATGTCTTTCAGAATTTCTCTTAAGTACTCAATGTGTATTTTAAACCTTCTCTTACATATAGATGTACACACAAATTCATCATATTTACCATCAGATACTTAATGGGTGTCACTATCACTATCGCTGTCAGATTGCTGGTCCTCGCTGAGATCCTCGTCAACCTTCATATTGTCACAGTCTTGTAGAGTACAAGCCTGAGTACAAGGCAGTCCATTCACCATACACTGACAACGGGGCAGTTTGCATGACTTCTTACACTTGCAGGACAGGAACTCCAATACGATGTTCGGTGCTGGCTCTCCTGTCATCCAGTTTATCATCAGGTCTCCATTATCACTCAATACCCAACCTTTGCTGTCCAATGGACTTGGTGTCTGGGGATCAGCTTGTAAGGAGCGGTGCCACACAGCAGCTTGGTAGTTTGCTCTGACTGCATGAAGATGAAGACAGTCATGGCATGGTGGTAACTGACCAGATTCTACATTACCATCTTTCACCCTGAATAGTTCGTACCGCATCTCGTTAACATCACAGATATCAGTCTGACTGACATAGAGTCGGCATGTGAATGCTTCCAAGACCTTGAAAACGTCATCTGATAGCTGCCATTCTGATCCCAGTTTAGTGAAAGCGTCCCTGAACTTGTCGTTACTTATTAGCAGTTTTAGTGCACCAAGCTTTCCACGACCACTAAAAGCACTAACAGTGTTACAGCCAGAAAACGCATGTAAGCCTAGTAATCCATCGCATACATCCTGTCCCAGCGCTGCAGACACTTTGCTGATGCTGACAAATCGCGTGCGAGTTGTCATACCACACTTGACATATATGGCACAGTCAATGTCTTTCTGAAAGGCCAGACATAACAGTATGATATCAGTATCCTCCGCTACTATGACGATTGAGGACATGGCTGGTGCAGCATGTTTGGCATGGAAGATTACTCTTGTATCAGCCTCCTCCTGGGATGTGCTTAGATCCTTTTCCTCTGTTACTTCATCGCAGGTGATATTGAAGCATTGATTACTGCATGTAACATACATGATTCTGCCACCAAGTTTCAACCTCATGTTTGGCTCTTTCCACTGGTTCACAATGAAACTTATAAGTTTCATCTTGCTAGCTCCACAAGAAAGAAGGCGTCGCCATTGTTGGATCTTGTGACCTGGGATGATATTGGTGAATCGAATTCCTGTTTCTAAACCTCTCATTGTCCTCAGCTGCTTTGCTGGACATCTGTTGGTACACATCAAAGACCAAGTCAATTCGCTCACTCGTACCAGCAGTTCTCAGTGTTGGGCCAGCGGCTAGGGTGCCAGCTTAGGATCCAAGAATCCTGGGTTCGAATCCCGGTCGATCGCTGAATTAACGCCAGGGGGGTTGACTCAGCCTGTCATCCTTCCGAGGTCGGCTAATTGAGTACCAGTTCACTGGTAATTCCCTGCTTGTCGTAAAAAAAAAAAAAAGCGACAAACAGGGTTGGCGGCAGGAAGGGCATCCGGCCGTAAAACATTGCTTCAAAAAAAGGGGACCAAAAAAACAACAACAACCATGGTCCCCGAAAAGGCTAACCCCCACAAAAATGGCCTCTAAACGGTGGGTTTTGGTACCAGCAGTTCTCAGTACAGATGCCAGCATCTGATCCGCTAAGTCTTCAAACGTTAGGTTATCACCCTTCATCTTCTGCGCAATAGTCATTCCGTCAATGATACATGCAGACGGGGTTTCTATATGGTCAGCAGGTGCGGCCATAGTTTCCAACTTTCTTGCCAATGCTGCCTTATTTGTCTTTTTCAGTGTCCCATCAGTGTTTGCTAACGACCACGGGATAGGACCTAGACCTAGAGGATGCTTTAGGACTTCTTTCATATCGAATTTTCTTGATGAAGCAACCAAGACCATATGACCGAACAGCTTATTGTCACTCTTCAGAACAACTTCCTTGTTTGTGGATTTCTTGGTTTTCCGTTGCTTGATACTGTCAAATGTCTTCAAGCTCAACCTTGGAATCTTCTCATAGAATTTTTCTCCTTTCGCTATTCGATCCTCTTGGAATTTTTGGTACGTTTCTTCTCCCTTCTGTGCAGACACCAAATCAGCAGAAACATCTGGTGGAGCAGATGCACCAGTTGAGATACTGATGAGCTCAGTTTCGCCTGTCTTGAAAGGATTCGTCCAGTTGGCTTCAAGAATATCTCCAAGAGACTGTACAGCATCTTCATCTTTCTTAATACAGGAAGATGTCAAATCATGATGAACACTAGACTCGGAAACATCTGTCATCTTACGTAGTTGTTGTAGACATGAGCTGCGATACTCTGCTGTCATGTAGAACCGACTCACTGCACCAGGGTTGAGAGAGAATCCTTCCGTGCCACCTGTAATATAAAACCTTGGTAAGTACATTGTTTCATTACAGGTATTTTGTGCACTTGCTGCACTTGTTCAGCTAGAAATGTAACGTTTTAGCTTAATTTGCTACCTGCTGTTTGCGTGTCTTTATTGATGGTCTCTTCGATTGTTTGGTCAACCGGAATACGTCCAAAGGGGTTACTGTCACCCAGTTGAACCGAGAAACCGCCATCTAACATGTGTTTGTATACCTCGGGGTGCGTCTCTGGAAGCCTTGTCATTTCACAGTAATAGAGCGACAAGTACCTGCAAAAAAAATATTATTACGCAGGTGCGTATGAGGAAGAAATTTTGATATATGATTTCATGATCACCAATTTACTGCTTAATTATTAATCATACCTGGCGTAATTCTGCTTATCGTACGCGAAGCATCACGGTATCATTCTCTTGACTGCAGACAGGTGGAGAGACCAGATTCCTTCTCATGAGCCTCGTATGAGATCCAGGAGAACGCCTACAATGTCAATGAAGGAGATCCAGAAGGATGCTAGCTGCCCTTGGTTGCTGCGTAGATGATCAAGATACTGTGTAAAATGCGAAAGCACCAGAGAGACAGAATCATTCCTCAACACCGAGTCCAGAGTTTCGTGGGACACATCTTCATGTAAGGATCTGATGGCTTTGGTGGTCTCGTTCAGGTGCTTTACATCTTCAGCATGGTGGTCTTCGAACCATGGATAGAGGCCTTTCCAGACTAATCTGAGCAAGGCCTCGTACACAAGTTTACAGAGCCGAACCCCTCGGTTGTAGTTGCGACCTTCGAGGACTGATGTGATTGAGCCCTCAGTTATTATGCCTGATTCAACAGCTATATCCCTCAATCCAGCCGAATTGAACCTCTTTCCAATGATTGATAACAGGTTACACAAGGTATGGAATGTTCCCATTCGTAGCACCACCTTCTGAAACAGTTGGTTGTGTTTCCATTTGATCTCCACAGCTTTTTCACACAAGGCTTGGTCGAAGACACAAACTATCTCCTGAACATTTAGTTCATCCTTTATCTTGGCAGCCTGAAGCAAGATCTGGTGAACTGTTGATAAATGTGTGGCTGGAGCGTTGATTGTAGGGAGATATCCTACAGTGTCTTTCTTGACTGATATATCGTCTCTCGTCGTCAAATTGAAGCCAGTCCAGGAACTGATAGACTGATTTCTGGTATCAGAAAGACGAGTCAATGACCACACAAGGTTTTTACAATTCGCTGTTTCCACCGCTGATTGCATATCCATATCCAGAGGTTTCATGGCTGGTGGTCCTTCTCTGTTGCCTGCATTGTAGTCTGGCACTTCCAGAGCTACGGGTTTAATGGTCCGCTTCTTCTCGTTTGATTGGGAAAATTTACTCTCTGGTAGCTTCACGGTCTGGACTTGAGGCTGTATGATAATTCCATTCACCCTTTGAGAGGTACCACCACCGCTAAGCGTCTCTTCGAGTCTGTCAATGTTGTCAAAGGCAAGTGTTGTTGGAATACCTGTATGAGAGGTGGACGGGAGAACAACCCCTCAGTCTGCTTCCTTCCTTTGTTTCTGAAGACATAATGCAGTGTCCATCTCTTCAAGCTTGGAATACGAGATACTGTGTCCCAGTCGATTGAGCAACTTAATAAGTTCAACATTGCCTGTGAGGGATTTTACTCCCCACGGCAGTAGAATGTGCTTGGTGGGCGCAAGTGCCCCTCTACTCACAGCATACAGGCAATCTTGTCCTATTGACTGCACAACACGTTTCAGTTTTTCCGTTCCATCCTCTGCTTCACCAAGTAGAAGCAAATTCAAGAAGGTTTGTAAAGCATCTGGCAAAATACTGTACTCAGCGTTCAATTCATCAGGATGCGGAGGCCACGGTTTTGTTTTGAGCTTCTTGATTTGTCCTCTTATGTGGGTCGCTGACAGTTTCACAACATTTTCCATATCATCTACATGCTTTAAACGCTCCAGTCGATCTTCAATCTTCGTCAGTTCAACCACTACCTTCTCCAAGGAAAGACTATCTGGATACACTAAAAGCTTACCACTGTTGTTGGTGACAAAATGAAGTGATTTGCCAAATTCACATTCTAGTTTTCGTCGTATGTGTTTTTTGGTTTGTAATTTCACATTACTGCAACCAAATGATTGCATATGGTTCACAAATTTCTCAGTCAGAACTGTCATTTTCACCACTGTTGGCTCCACAAACAATGTCTCTCTGATGTACATGAAGAGGTGTAGGTAGGATTCATGTTCGGCTGCCTTATAAGCCACTTCGTCGTCGTCAGTTGAGTTTGTATTTGGAGGTGTTTGTCTCTCATCTCTGGTATAGTTACGGTAGCAAGACTTGTGGTAATGAGCCTCAGCAGCAATCAACTCCCTAGATGTAATTGCGAGGATACGATCATCCAGCTTTGTAAGAGCTGCATTAGGTCCACTCCGGGCGGGAAGCGAGGAGCCGGCAGCTCCTTGTATTCGGCTTTACAGCTCACGCCGGCAGCTCCTTGTATTCGGCTTTACAGCTCACGCCGGCAGCTCCTTGTATTCGGCTTTACAGCGCACGCCGGCAGCTCCTTGTATTCGGCTTTACAGCGCACGCCGGCAGCTCTGGTGTAGCTTGTCCCCTCGCGATCGTCGCACCCTTCTCGTCCAAACCTTCAGCGTGGGTCTGACACGCCCTCCTCGGTTTTGGTACCGCCCTCCCCCCCGTGCTCTGTTTCGTGACCTTGTATGGTAATCCCACGGGCTTGTCTCCTTATTTGGGCATGGCGCCGATGGCACGCCCCTCGTGGCGAGCCACGGGCTTGTTTCCTTATTTGGGCATGGGGCTGCACAGCCCCGCCCTTCGTGGCGCGCCCTGGGCTTGCCTCTCCCGGGCGACCCCGCCCCTCCTGTTCAAACAGAGCACGGAGCACATATTTACTATAGCAGCGAAATGAGAGGGCGTGCACCCCACGCTTGTGAACTGCTTTACCCGCAGATGGAGAGTTTGGCTGGGAAATGGAAGTATTGAAGGGGAGCTATTCTTAATTGATTCGGTGCAATGGAGTATTATTCTAATGGAAGACAAGGCCTTACCCTAAAACACATAATAAGATATAAGCTACTGAACAAGGGTTTTATCGTGTCCTTCAATGTGGTGTTTCATGGAATAACTACCGGGACGCCCTTTTTACCTTTACACAACTCTGGAGGCAGGAGGGGCCATATTCAAACAATGTTCATCACCATTTCCAATATAATACAACACAATCAAAAAAATGCAATCCTCATATCCGCAACAATATATTAGACTTAATTATATCTTAAGTATTGTTGCTTATGCATTTAAAAATTAATATTTAAAGCACATAACAAATATTTTATAAGTTTATAGTTTATAATATAACAAATATGGTCATACCAAAAACTGTTGTAGATCATCACAGCACGAACAAAATATCAGCTGAAAACCCTTAAATATAAAAATTAATATCGCATGTCTTGCCTGTAAGTAAAGTAAATTGTATTTGTTAATATCCAGTAGAAATTGCACACATCAAATTTTCACTTTTTGCACAAATAATACCGCGTTTATATGAAATGATAATGCAATTAATGGACACAAAATAAGTTCCAAAAATATTTATTTAACAAATATACATGTTTTATCACATCCACACACAACCACACACACAAAAAAGCAACATTCATTATATTGATTATTTTATTTGGTCGCCATAAGCAATATTGTAACAACTTCCATGTGTCAGAAATGGCCATTTTTGCCACATTTTCATCAAAATATTAAAATCGCTGTAGAAAACTTGAGCTGTGAGTTTGGAATGTCCATCATGCATTTTTGTTATGTCCTCATATGTACCATCAATAAACAATAGGTTTTTTGAGGTGCCCTCAGATGGTACCTGGCTCATGGACTAAAAGTTGTGCTCCGAGAGAATGCAAATTCCAGCTATAAATACAGCAGCTTGCCCTCTCCCAAGGCCATGCTACAAAGAAAACAAATTGAGTCATTGCAAGATTGAGAGGCAGCTCATACATTGCACACTGAAGCATGGCTAATGATGAGCAGCAGATTTTGGAGCTCCGGAGATGTGAAATCGATTTGTTGCATCTACAGTTTTCTCCCCCGTGGTGAACGACCAAAAATCATTCAGTTTGCTATCGCACGACAAGTACAATATGGTAATGCCAATATAGCATAAGCGGTGCAATCTATTTAAAAATTGTCCAGAAATGTAATTGGCAAAAATTAGCAGCCAAGATATCCGAGGCAGTTGAGTTGCACAATAATCTTCCCGAATCAAGTCGCACTGAAGCTGGGAAATGTTGGTGAATCCATCCATTAGTTTTTGGGAATCAATTAGGGCAAAATATTTTTGCATTTTACATCATATCGACCTATCAAATTTGCTGCTCACAGACGCCGCCCACGTCCCTTTTTTCTCAAGACTGTGCAGGATAAGGCATTCTATGAACTCTCTAATTGTTTATTTGATAGAATGGCATTTGATTTGCTGATCAAATTCACAGATCAAAAGTTAATCTTGTGAGTTTTGGCCATATTTTATTTGATTTGATTTGATTGATTGATTATCCCATTGAAGCCACTGGTTTGGTTACCATATATGTAGCTTGTGTGCTATTTTGGAGTTTGACTGTGCTGTCTGAAATTTGTGTATGGTCTCGACCTTGGCAGGACATTAACAAGGAGGTGTACCACTTTTTAGCCACCGCTTCTGCGAAGTATGGCGTGGGTTTCTGGAAACCAGGTTCTGGAATAATTCATCAGGTAGGCCATTGATGTTGCTGGGCTGGTCGTCTTTGCTGGGGAACGTGGTGCAAGTTTATTCCAGTGAACAATTAAGATGCTTGTCCTTCCTATGATGCAGCAAGCTCATTCTAATTGAAGTATAATCATTTTTGCGACCCTGTATAAGAATGGAAATTACATGTTTAGCTTGTCTTGCAGGTGTTACTGCAGGTGCCAGTATTGTTGCTTAAAATATAAATAATTAGCATTTAAAAAATAGTTTTCTTTGAAATGTTACAATTATGATTTGAAACAGGATGCGTTGACCTGTGATGTGTTGCCTGCGATCGGTTAAGTTTGTTAGGTATGTGCATCATGTTTGACATTAACTCATTCTCAGCAATGCTCTATGATAATCGCGGTGTTAAACTATCACACATCCTGATGGAAAGCTGTCCGTCCATTCAGGAGCAACAACAACATGTCATGATTAGCTGTATCTCAAAGTTACTGCGGTTTGAGTTAATAAATCCGTTCCAAGTTCCTTGCATTTAACCTTAACTTGATATTTTCGATGGCAATGGCTTCTAAACAGTCTTGTGCTGCCATCTTCTTCCTCCTCCTTTGCCATCCTCAGATTGTTCTAGAGAACTATGCTTTTCCCGGTGTCTTGCTCATCGGCACTGACTCGCACACGCCAAATGGTGGAGGACTAGGAGGGGTGTGCATTGGCGTCGGTGGGGCAGATGCTGTGGATGTGATGGCTGGTATAGCTTGGGAGCTCAAGTGTCCTAAGGTGTGTGGAACACGCAACCCACGAACATTCTTTTCAGTTTTTGAAACTTTCCTGGACCTCATATCTAATGGTTATAGAAAGTTTAATTTGTTTAGGCTGTATTTGCTGGAGGATTACTCTGCGGTGTTACTTGTAGGTGATCGGCGTTCGACTCACAGGTAGCCTGAAGGGATGGAGTTCTCCCAAAGACATAATCCTCAAGGTTGCTGGAATATTAACAGTTAAAGGTGGTACGGGAGCTATTGTTGAATACCACGGTCCTGGTGTGGACACTATCTCCTGCACAGGTAGTGTCTTGAATTCAACAACTTGACGTGTTGTTCAGCAATGCATGCTTGTACTTCATTTGTTTTAACTTTTACACCCATTTTTTTAAGATTAAGAATTGTAGAATCACCTACTACTGTTTGTGCTCTACCTGTTTTGCGACATCAGGGATGGCAACCATCTGTAACATGGGAGCAGAGATTGGAGCAACAACATCAATTTTTCCCTACAACCACCGTATGAACAACTACCTGAATAAGACAGGACGGTCAGGTGAGTCCATTGGTAAACTCACCACCTCCTCCAGACTGATCAGTTTACGTTTTGTATCCCACTGATGAGTCGGATCTGGACCCAGACCTTAACCAACACCTAATCTGCTTGTTTTTGTCACCTACCCAACTCATCCACCAACTTTTGTCAATAAGTCTTCCACAATTTTTGAGACATCTTGCTTTAAATCGTTTTTGGCCCCATCTCTCAATGGTGAAGAATCACTTCGAAAATTAAAACAATTCTCATATCCGGATTTGGATCTTCACCAAAATCGAATCCATTTTTTCCTTGTCACACAACCAACCTTTCCACCAAGTTTCGTCCGAATCTATCCTTAACTTTTTCAGACATCGTTTTTGGCCCTATCCCTCAATGGTGAAGAATCATTTAAAATTCAAGTGTTCGAATCCCGATGTTCAACAAAATATAATCGATTCGTCCTTTGCACACAACCAACCTGTCCACCAAATTCTGTCAGAATCTGTCCACAACGTGTATGAGATATCCTGCTCACAGACAAACAAACAGATAAGGGTGAAAACGTGATCTCTGTCCACTTTCGGTGGTGGAGGTAATTAGGATTGTATGTCGCAAATGTGTGAGCACTTCTCAAATACAACAAGAAAAAGAGCAATCAGAGATTGCAAACCCTCGCCAGGATGTATTTTCAGTGGATTTTAAGGCTTTTGTGTTAAAACAAATATGGTGGCCAAACCACGTGATCGATGACATCATTTTCTTTTCTCCAACAATTTATGCCGAAATGACGCTCAAGAAATTTCATCTTGATCGGATGAAATTTTGTACTTGTCGAATTGTCATAATGGAGGCACCTATGACATTATCATTAACATATTTTATTCCCCATGGAGAGGTCTTTACAATGAGCCATGTCTCAATTTTTTCTATTCAGCGCTTTCCAAGATATAGAGGTGCAAAGTTTTTCGGTTTTTCCAAGATGGCCGAACCGCGTGACCGATGACGTCATAAATTTTTTTTTCTTTGCCAGTTTATGCCGACATAGTGCTCAAGAAATTTCATCTTATAGGATGAAGTTTTGTACTTGTCGAATTATGACGTCATAATGGAGGCACCTATGACATCATCATTAACATATTTTATTCCCCATGGAGAGTTCTTTACAATGAGCCATGTCTCAATTTTTTCTATTCAGCGCTTTCCAAGATAGAGGTGCAAAGTTTTTCGATTTTTCCAAGATGGCCGCCGAACCACGTGACTTATGACGTCATAATTATTTAAAAATTCTACAGGTGGAGTTGTACCTATGATGATAATTTCCTGTCAATCGGACTAACGGTTGCAGAGAAAATCATATTTATTCTGTGCGGACAAACAAACAAACAAACGGACTCAAATGCAATACCCTCTCCTCTGGCGAGGGTAACAATATATAATTAATTGAATAACTTTTATAACCTGTTAAAACGAATTGCTAACATCAATGAACTATTCGTTTAAATGAATGAATCCCACTCATGACTGTACAAGTTTTTAATTTTCTAATCAACCAAAAAGTACATGTTACATATGTCGAAGGTGGAGGAAAAGGAAAATGAAAATTTATCTTTCTTCTGTTCGGAAATTCCTCTTGCTTGTCTGCATTGCATTAATCAGTATGCCGTCCTTTAACTCGATCAACAACACTTTAGTAAACTATAAAGCATCCCAAAATGCAAAGCTCGTCCCACGTCCGCTTTGAACTCAAAATAAACTTAATTTAAAAAAATAAGTAAAAAAAAAAATAGATGGAAACGGTACCTAAAAAAAAATTGTGCATTTTATCAATTATGGTTCTTCATATTCTCATAATAAAGGTTTGTCGAAAATGTGATGACGAAACCTTTTGGCCTGCTCAGACACAATGAAGCTCACATGGTAAATAAATAAAGAAATATGGAAGCGATTACAAATAAAAAAATAAAAATAGATATATAACCATGGGTGCTGTGTTACGGTTTTCAGAACCATCACTTGTAAATAATAATCCCTTGTAAATAATTCCCTGTAAATATCCCCATTTTCCAAAGGTCAAAGGTCGCACCCTAGTTAGTCCATATTGCAACACGTAGGACACCATAGGAACTTCTTCAGTTATTTCATTGGTATGTGTTTTAGTCAAGGCTGTGTTCCCAATAGTTTGACTCTGCATTGCATTAATCAAATAACATAGGCCCCTTTTCAAACCCCGTTCATTTTGCGGCTTGCCTCCCTCCAAATTGTGTTCCCTTGCTTGCCAGTAGCGTTCGCTGCCTGGCTCAAGACGCCATTAACCATGCGGTCAGAGCGGAGAAAAAGGGGGAGGAGTTATCGGAGCGAGGCGTAGCCCTGTTAAGGGCGGAGTCGGTGAGCCCTCGCGACCAACCAGGGCCAAGGCGAGCTCACCGGTGGGTGTGTCCTAAAAGCACGCGGCTTGATACGCGAGCGTGTAATATAAGCGCTCGCGTGGGATGGGACTACTTAGTGGAGTGGGAGTGAGAGACACGAGTCGGAGTTGTAGTTGGAGTCTGCCGAGTCTGAGCCTGCCAAGTCTGAGAGTCTGCCGGGGAGAGTGGCACCATTGGAGAGTCACGAGGCATGCGTCACGATTCCTCCGATTCAAGGACGCAATTCCTCCCCGGTATATGAACCCCCCCCCCCCGCATGTAAGGTCCGCTCACGCCGACAATACCGACGGCGCTGCCTGCCGAGTTTCGCCGCGGAACCGGAGCCTGAACCGAGGTGGAGCGTGGACCAGAGTGGAGCGTGAACCGGGGCCGGAGCCAACGCTAGCCCATCTGCTTGGACCTTCCTTCCTGCTATTCCCCTTTCGTGTCAGTCTGTTTGTGTTGTCCTGGGCGTGTTAATTAAGACTGTGTAAGGTTGCCCTGTGTCTGCTTCTTCTTCTTCCCTTGTACATGCCCTTCTTTCGTTTCCTCTTCGGGTTTTTGTACGTAATTAATAAGTCTCTGTTCTTCCTACCTTTTGGTTTCCTCTCCATCCGATCGTTTTAGTGATTTCTCAATTGAGTATACGTGGCACGATTAGAACCGCTCAGAATCGGATTAGTCTTTTTGCTAACGGCTCGAATCGCTGATTGCTAAACCGCTCGGCAATTTCCACCTGTCCGTGGTTCGAGCGGGAGTTATTTCCCTGCTTCGCGGAGGGATTGGCACGCAGGTATTTGAGAATCCATCTTGACCAATCACCCTGGCCAATCTCGACCGCGGAGGAGCGTTATAATTTCCAGGGCTGGGGGATCGGCCAGTTTAAAAGACAAGGGGATGAACCCCCCCTTGGTAAGGGGAGCGCCGACCCCCGGATCCGCAACAATTGGTAGTCAGGAGTTGGGATTTGGAACCTGGGATTAAATTTAGTAGACCAAATTTTGGACACCAATTGTGCATATTGGCCGCAACAATTGGTGTCGGGGAGTGGGATTGGACCCGAACCAAATTTTATATATCATCTGAAAAAAAAATTTGGTCAAAATTTCGAGCGGCCAAAATTTTTATTAGCATCCAAATTGAATCGTGCCATGGATCATCAAGGCGATCGGATGCCAGTGGGGGAGATAGAGGAAGAGTTAGAGGCAACCCAGGACCCCAGGGAAGAAGTGGGAGAAATTGAAGAGGAGGTAAAGGAGGATGCAGCAGTAGGGGTTGCAGGCGAGCAAAATGGCGGCACCTCGCACATGGCGACGAGGGCCGCGCCCGCTGTACCAACGTTTGAAGAAATGCAGTTATTCACGAATCAAGTGGTGGCGCTCATAAAAGAGGAAATGGACAAATTCACCCGGGACATAAAAGGAATAGGGGAGAACTTTGGGAGCAAGCCGAGCGAGAAGAGCACACGGGTACGCGACGAGGTAACGCGACTCGAGGAACGTGGGAAAAGCGAAGTTGAGAAAAGCGAAGTCACGTGGACCGGGATAGAAATCGCGACCCGGGGTATGGGGAAGCCGGCGACCGCCGAAGTAGAGAAGAAAATTTTAATAGAGCCAGCGGTCGTCGAGGGAAAGGAAAAATAAATTAAAACCGAAGCAATAGTGGAAATTGGAAAGACGCCGGACTTAGAAGAGCACTCGCGGGGTGAAGAAATGGAATGCATGCAAAGTCCGTGCTCGCATCATGATGCTGTACGTGTACTTATTAACCTGAATAAAGATTTGCAGGTGTTGGAGCGAGGAAGAAGAATCCCGAAGGTGAGTCGGGCTGTATATGGGGCTAAGAGATTTTGCGGGAGAGTGTTTGGCGTGAGAGGATTTTTCGCGCGGTTGGGATCGAGATGGCACCCGGGCGCTCGTAAAAGGTCCGTGGTGCACGTTATGAAAGGAAATGGCGCGCGTGTAAGAAAAAAGTGTGCATCAAAGAGTGAGTGTGTAACTATGGGTGTGAGGGTGAGAGTGACACGGAGTGTGAGTTGGTTGTGGTGAGTGAGAAAGAATGCACACCTGGAATGGTTGAGCGTGTGCGAGAATGCACACCTGAGTTGGTTGTGGCGAGTGTGCGAGAGTGCACACCGGAGCTCATGATTGGGTGTGCAGAAGAGTGCACACCCATGGTTGTTACAGAGGATGTAACCGAGGAGTGGGCGTGAGGAGGTGTGTTAATGAAGTGTGCGAATGACGAGTGTGCGCCAAGGTGTGCGAGGAGGTGTGCGGTGGTCAGGTGTGTAACGAAGTCTGTGAGCGGAATGAGTGTGCCTGGGTGGTGTGCACGGAGAGAGAGTGCGGTGATGAAATGTACGGAGTGTATGGAGACACCTGGATGTGTGAGTAGGAAACAGAACGCGTGGTGTGAGCATGCGAGTAAAGCATCGACATTGACCGGGACAGCGTTTAGGCCGACGTTTAGCCGACGCGAGCTCTCGGTCCGTGGCGGGCTTTGTGTGCTGCGGGGGCCGGCCGGGATCGTGGCCGTGTCGCCCCTGCATGGAGCGCCGTGCACGGTTCGGGCCGGGTCCCGCCCTGTACGGTTGGTACCGCGCTTTGCCAGGCAAAGCGATCGGCCCGGTTCGAGGGGAAGGAGAAGGGGTCGGAGCAGCGCCCCCTTGTGGTGGCGGCGCTCCGGCCGGGCAAGGCTGGGCCATCGCGCTTGGGAGCGCAAGGCCTTGCGCCGAGATGGTGCCTGGAGTCTTGGCCCGACAAAACCTCTTCCCCAGAATCGATGCCGGACGGACCCAACCTACAGTAGACACACCTTCCGCACAGATAGCCGGCTTTTCGAAGTCGAGCTATGGAAATGTATTTCCCGCACCGAGGCTCGTAGTATAGTGGACATTTGATGGTAGCAGTAGTGATGGCGAATGGTAGTTTTACCATTCACCTCACATCCTTGGGCACATGAGCAGTAGTTTTATGGGGTATGGCTGTACAAACTAGCCCGGGAGGGTTAGGTTATTGATAGGATCTAGAGACGACTATAGGTAACTGTAGATTTAAGTAGCGACATTATACCTGTAGTAGGGGACGTAGGTAGATTAGATGGATGATAACGACGAGGGAGTGCTTAGTATAAGGGAAGATGGGGAGCACGAGTTTCAGAAGGGAGTAGTTAGATTAGATGATGCAGTGTGTTTGTAGTGAGGATGATGAAGTGAGGAATTGGTATGTAAGTTCACGGTAGTGCTGGTTAGCAAATGAGGCAATGCTCATGAGAGATTGTGTGTAGAAAGTGCTTGAGCAGAGTATTGTGGATGTGTGTGATTGTACACTGAGTGATTGACTTGCATGGTGGCAAGTGAGAATGGTTGTGTGGAATCAATGGTGTGGAGTGAGTGGAGTGTGGAATGAGTAGTGTGGAATGGATGGTGCAAAGGAGTGAGTGGGGGAAGGATGGACCCCCTCACGAGTACCCGGGGAGGGTAGTTTAAAAGTAGGTAGAGGGAGTAGGTAAAGTGTGGTTGGATATTGGCATCTGGTGCGGGTAGTTGCACAGAAGTGTTGTGTTGGGTGCATTAGTGGAGTAAATTGGCTGGGCGTGTGGCCTGTTAGTGTGTGTGATTGGTTGGGCACTCCGCCACTGTTAGTCTGTCGGCCAGGTGAGGCCGCAGGTAGGCTCTGGGAGCCAGGTAGAGTTGGAGTTCAATGGGGCCCGAGGATCTGGAGGACGGACCCGGGTAGCCCAGTGCCAGAGAGGGCACCGAGGGTGTGAGAGAGCCAGAGGGCCTTCCCCAGGTAGGTTAGGGTGAGGAGCAGGTAAGCTCGGGAGGCAACTGCAGTGGCGGAGGTGCGCAGGTAAGTAGACCTGCTAGGGGAGCCACACGACCCAGCCCTGAAATTGTGTGAGGGCACAGGGAGTAGAATCTGGGGAGTGAGACCCCAAATTGGTGAGCGCCACAGTATGTTCAATGGGAATTGGTTTTTAGAACCACATAGAGTAAAAATGGCCAATGGTTTTGCAGGGAAAGACCCCGGGTAGTGTAAAGTGTGTTCATGTCATTTAGAAGGTAGTTTAGGATTGAAAATCTCTTCGCACTATCCGCAACCACTCACCTGAGGCGAGAAGAATCCACACCAGTTTGAGCAAATGTTTGGTTGGATGTAAGACGCATCATGATGTGGGGGAGACATTGTTTAGATTCCATCTCTTCCTCCTTCGGAGGGATTGATGACAAATTTGGCAAAGGAGGGATTGATAAGGAATTGGGATTGATAACGAATTGGGTTTAGGGGAGATATGGGGGACGAGACTTTAGAGACGAAATCTGTAAAGTTGTAAATTGTGTAAATATGGGGTAGGGGCAAGGGTAGATTAGGTGACGGGGGGGGGGGGGTGACTTACGGTAGGGACGAGCTTTCTCGGCTCGCTCTCCTGCGCACTTCACCTTGCATTGCCTTGTATTCACGTGTACCCTTGCGATCTTGCCCCGCTGCTTTGTTTGTCCTCCTTCCCCCACTCACGGACTTGTTTCTTTTGGGCCCAAGGGGAGTGCGCAGGTGACCGCAGTTGTGTGCCCGCCCCTCCGCTGCTTCCGGCCTGCACTGATGCACCGTATGGACCACACGTTCTGTGGCATAGCACCACATACAGTCACGTGAAAAAGTAAGTACACCCCATGTAAAGTTTTGACTTTTTCAACATATTTCAACATACAGCTATTTGATCTTCATTTCAACAATATTGATAGATAAAGGTGATATAATATAACAAATATCATGAAACATTTACATTTTGTAGTCAATTGTATAATTTTAATAAACATAAATGCAAATTTTGCATGTGGAAAAAGTAAGTACACCCCTACATGTATCACGACTTCAAATAACTAAAATTAGAATCAGGTGCACCAGCTCAGGTGCAAATGATTAGAACATCGTCAGAGAGGATCTTGGAGGAACCCGTCTTATTTAAACCTCAGACATTTAGTTTGGTTTGCTCTTTGTTGTTGAAGTGTGCGGCGTCACCATGCCTAGATCAAAAGAGCTCTCTGAGGCCTTCAGAAAGAAGGTTATGGATGCCCAGGAGTCTGGGAAGGGATTTTAAAAGATCTCCAAACAATTTGAAATCAATAATTCGACTGTCCGGAATATCATCTACAAGTGAAGAAGATTCCAAACAACTGCCAACTTGTTCAGGCCAGGCCGCCCCAGCAAGTTCAGCCTGAGAGCAGACCGCAATATGCTGAAAGAATTCTAAGAACCCCAGAATGTCATCACGGGACCTACAGGTAGCTCTTGCCACTGTTGATGTCAAAGTGTATGATTACACCATTAGAAAGAGGCTGCACAAATGTGATCTACATGGGAGGTGTGCCAGGAGGAAACCTTTGCTGTCCAGAAAGAACATCAAGGTAAGACTAAAGTTTGCCAATGAACACCTAGGCAAAGACCAGCACTTCTGGAACAATTTGCTCTGGACGGATGAGTCAAAGGTAGAGCTATTTGGCCACAGTACCAGAAGACATGTTTGGCGAAAACCAAAGACAGCATTTGACCACAACAACCTCATACCAACTGTAAAGCATGGTGGTGGAAATATTATGGTTTGGGGCAGCTTTGCTGCATCAGGGCCTGGGCAGCTCACCATCAAGTAATCCACTATTAATTCTTCATTGTACAAGAGGGTGCTTGAGGATAATGTGAGGCCATCTGTCGGAAAGTTGAAGCTGAACCGAAGGTGGACCTTGCAACAGGACAATGACCCTAAACATACCAGTAAATCCACCAAGGAATGGCTGAAAAGAAAGAAATGGAGGGTTCTGGAATGGCCAAGTCAAAGCCCGGATCTAAATCCAATCGAAATGTTGTGAGGGTATTTGAAACAAGCTGTGCATGCAAGAAACCCCTCAAACATCGCACAGCTGAAAGAATTCTGCATGGAGGAGTGGGCAAAAATTTCTCCCAGTCGATGTCAGAGAGTGGTAGACAGTTATAAGAAGCGCCTACATGAGGTTGTTTCTGCCAAAGGGGGCAATACCACCTATTGGAGCCAAGGATGTACTTACTTTTTCCACATGCGAAATTTGCATTTATGTTTATTTAAATTATACAATGACTACAAAATGTAAATGTTTCATGATATTCGTTATATTATATCACCTTTATCTATCAATATTGTTGAAATGAAGATCAAATAGCTGTATGTTGAAATATGTTGAAAAAGTCAAAACTTTACATGGGGTGTATTTACTTTTTCACGTGACTGTATGGACCCTACGTTTTGGGGCCTGGCACCTCTGCTGGGGACCGGCCACTGTGGCCAGTGGTATTTGCTTGCGGACCACTGTGTTTAAGTGGCACCTATGCAAGCAGGTGGACCAGCTTCGTTGGGCCCTGCTGGCCGTAATTTAAAAAAGTGGACGCGGTTTGTGCCCTTTTATTTTTAAATAGGCAGCAAGCAAGAAGGCAGCCAGAACCAGCGGCCCAGCTGAGAAGACATCGGGCACCATGATTATTATTACTGTTTCAAATGTGTTTGGTGCATTTTCATTGCTGGTGCATTTTTTTGTGTTTTGGTGCTGTCGGGTGCTTTTGGTGCATTTTATAATTTGTGCTTATGGTATGGTGTATCGGTGCAGTGCATGGCATGACCTTTCCTCTTTTCAAAAGTCTGCTTTTGTTTCCCCAAAAGACAGGTCCTTTGTGTAGTTTGTGAATAATCAAAATAGTGTCTTTGTAAATAATGCTCCCCACCGGCTTTATGTGTAGTTTGAAAATTACTTCCGCAATTTGGTTAGTCTGTGGGCGTGAGTCAGCCAGGTAGAATGCAACGCAGCAGGCGGGACATATCTAGTTTTTAAAATGTCGCACTCAGGGTGAGGTTAATACAAGAGGGTAACTACACCTAAGTGTCACACATAATGGTAAAAGACATCCCTTGTGGAACGGCCCGGGAAGGGCCTGGAGAAAGGGAGGGTGCTGTGTTACGGTTTTCAGAACCGTCACTTTTAAATAATAATCCCTTGTAAATAATTCCCTGTTAATATCCCCATTTTCCAAAGGTCAAAAGTCGCACCCTAGTTAGTCCATATTGCAACACGTAGGACACCATAGGAACTTCTTCAGTTATTTCATTAGTATGTGTTTTAGTCAAGGCTGTGTTCCCAATAGTTTGACTCTGCGTTGCATTAATCAAATAACATAGGCCCCTTTTCAAATCCCGTTCATTTTGCGGCTTGCCTCCCTCCAAATTGTGTTCCCTTGCTTGCCAGTAGCGTTCGCTGCCTGGCTCAAGACGCCATTAACCATGCGGTCAGAGCGGAGAAAAAGGGGGAGGAGTTATCGGAGCGAGGTGTAGCCCTGTTAAGGGCAGAGTCGGTGAGCCCTCGCGACCAACCAGGGCCGAGGCGAGCTCACTGGTGGGTGTGTCCTAAAAGCACGCGGCTTGATACGCGAGCGTGTGTAATATAAGCGCTCGCGTGGGACTACTTAGTGGAGTGGGAGTGAGAGACACGAGTCGGAGTTGTAGTTGGAGTCTGCCGAGTCTGAGCCTGCCAAGTCTGAGAGTCTGCCGGGGAGAGTGGCACCATTGGATAGCCACGAGGCACGCGTCACGATTCCTCCGATTCAAGGACGCAATTCCTCCCCGGTATATGAACCCCCCCGCATGTAAGGGTCCGCTCACGCCGACAATACCAACCGCGCTGCCTGCCGGGTTTCGCCGCGGAACCGGAGCCTGAACCGAGGTGGAGCATGAACCGGGGCCGGAGCCAATGCTGGCCCATCTGCTTGGACCTTCCTTCCTGCTATTCCCCTTTCGTGTAAGTCTGTTTTTGTTGTCCTGGGCATGTTAATTAAGACTGTATAAGGATGCCCTGTGTCTGCTTCTTCTTCTTCCCTTGTACATGCCCTTCTTTCGTTTTCTCTTCGGGTTTTTGTACGTAATTAATAATTCTCTGTTCTTCCTACCTTTTGGTTTCCTCTCCATCCGATCGTTTTAGTGATTTCTCAATTGAGTATACGTGGCACGATTAGAACCGCTCAGAATCGGGTTAGTCTTTTTGCTAACGGCTCGAATCGCGGATTGCTAAACCACTTTGGTAATTTCCACCTGTCCGTGGTTCGAGCGGGAGTTATTTCCCTGCTTCGCGGAGGAATTGGCACGCAGGTATTTGGGAATCCATCTTGACCAATCACCCTGGCCAATCTCAACCGCGGAGGAGCGTTATAATTTCCACGGCTGGGGGATCGGCCAGTTTAAAAGACAAGGGGATTAACCCCCTCTTGGTAAGGGGAGCGCCGACCCCCAGATCCGCAACAATATATATATATATATATATATGTATATACAGTATACACACACACACATATACATATACATATACATATATATATATATATACACACACGCACATACATACACACATATATATATATACACACGCATATCCACACGCACACACACACACGTATACACACGCATATATACACATACATGCACATCTTGGGAATACCAATAGTAAGGATATGATGTGGGATCTTCCAAGGAGTCAGCCTTTCTCCTCTCCTATTTTACCAGGCCCTGGCCCCACTAAGTAACCTCATTAATGAGAAAGGACACAAATACACCCTAACATCCAATGAAAGAACGTCCAAATAAACAAAAAAGGTGATGCATCTGCAGTACATGGACGATTAAACCTCTTTGCATTGAACAACAGAACATTGGCAGAACAACTGAAATTGGTGAAACGGTACTTCGACGACATCCAAATGGAATTTGACCTAGATAAGTGTGCCAAGTGCACATTCATAGAAGGTAGACCAACAAAAACAGACTATATAATAATTGACACAAATACAACAATACAGGAGACAATGGAGCATCTTACAAATACCTTAGACTAGAAGAGGGCCACCAAATTTGTCATAAAAAATGCACAAATCAACTACCAAAGAATACCTGCATAGACCGAGGCTGATCTTGAAAACATATCTAACCCCAAGAAACAAAATCTAAGCCATAAACCAACTAGCAGTCCTCGTGTTCCAGCACAGCTGCGGAATAATAAACCTACCGCAATCAGAAATCAAGAAACTGATATCATAACAAGGAAACTCCTCACCATCCACAAAATGTTTCACAAAAATAAATGTATCCTGAGAATGTACTCGCCAAGGAAAGGAGGAGATTACAGCCTGATGGAGCTCAACCAAGTGCACAGTATGGCAACTGTAGGATTGGCCGAATACGTAAAAAGTGCAACAGACTACCGAATCAAATTTGTAAGCAAACACAAAGATAACAAACCACAGAAGGTATCGCTAACCCTTCTAGCAAAAAATTTTCCAAAGATAGGTGCGAAGGAATAAGGTATCACTTAACCACCTAGCAATTTTTTTTTCCAAATATAAGTGCGAATAGAAGATGTCACACAATAAACCGAAACAACAACGAATACAGACAGCCCCAACAATTGCAAAAAAGACAAAAGAAAAATATAAAACGAAATATCAACAGATATACACTGACAACTGGGAAAAGGATAAAAGAGCAGGAAGGTATAAAAATGGATTAGACAGATTGGGAGTAGACAAAGAAGGCTCTTTGGAATGGCTCAGAAGAGGTCAGCTCAACTGGGATGGAGAATAAATCATTATGAATGTCAAAGACCAAGGAGACTACACCAATGGCTTCAAGAAAATGTCAGGACTGAGTCAATCGGACAAGTGTAGGTTCTGCAAGGTAGAAACAAAGTACAAGCCACCTCCTATCAGGATGTAAAAAACTCATGTCAGAGCAGCTGTACAGCCAAAGACACAACAAGGTATGTAGAATAATCCACTGGCACATCTGCAGAAATTTCAATATTCCAGTTCCACAAAACTCATGGAAACATGAGCCAAAAGCAATTATTGAAACCAAGGACATAATGCTCACATATGACCTGATCCATCCAGCATGAACATAGAAAACAAAGCACTATAACCGGACATTGTACTCGGGAACGAAAAGGAAAAGACGGCATTGCTGTTGAGATATCAGTACCCAGCGATTTTGGCCTAAATAATGCAGAAATCAGGTTCAGTGCGGGGCTCATTCAAATGTGTGGGGCTCAGTCAAATGTGTGGGGCTCAGTCAAATGTGTGGGGCTCAGTCAAATGTGTGGGGCTCAGTCAAATGTGTGGGGCTCAGTCAAATGTGTGGGGCTCAGTCAAATGTGTGGGGCTCAGTAAAATGGGTGGGGCTCAGTAAAATGTGTGGGGCTTAGTAAAATGTTTGGGGCTCAGTAAAATGTGTGGGGCTCAGTAAAATGTGTGGGGCTCAGTAAAATGTGGGGCTCAGACAAATGTGTGGGGCTCAGACAAATGTGTGGGGCTCAGACAAATGTGTGGGGCTCAGACAAATGTGTGGGGCTCAGACAAATGTGTGGGGCTCAGACAAATGTGTGGGGCTCAGACAAATGTGTGGGGCTCAGACAAATGTGTGGGGCTCAGACAAATGTGTGGGGCTCAGACAAATGTGTGGGGCTCAGACAAATGTGTGGGGCTCAGAAAAATGTGTGGGGCTCAGACAAATGTGTGGGGCTCAGACAAATGTGTGGGGCTCAGACAAATGTGTGGGGCTCAGACAAATGTGTGGGGCTCAGACAAATGTGTGGGGCTCAGGCAAATGTGGGGCTCAGGCAAATGTGTGGGGCTCAGTCAAATGTGTGGGGCTCAGACAAATGTGTGGGGCTCAGACAAATGTGTGGGGCTCAGACAAATGTGTGGGGCTCTGTCAAATGTGTGGGGCTCTGTCAAATGTGTGGGGCTCAGTCAAATGTGTGGGGCTCAGTCAAATGTGTGGGGCTCAGTCAAATGTGTGGGGCTCAGTCAAATCAAATGGGGCTCAGTCAAATCAAATGGGGCTCAGTCTAATCAAATGGGGCTCAGTCTAATCAAATGGGGCTCAGTCTAATCAAATGGGGCTCAGTCTAATCAAATGGGGCTCAGTCTAATCAAATGGGGCTCAGTCTAATCAAATGGGGCTCAGTCAAATCAAATGGGGCTCAGTCAAATCAAATGGGGCTCAGTCAAATCAAATCAAATGGAGCTCAGTCAAATCAAATCAAATGGAGCTCAGTCAAATCAAATGGGGCTCATTGACGATCCTGAAGAGAGCCCTTGGACCAAAACTCTGAGAACACAACTTTATATCTTAGCCCATGAATTGCAATCCTTCACTGAAGCAGGGGGTGGATACTGGAGGTCCTGGGAGGACTCCGTTCCACCTTCTAAAACCCAAATTATGGAGATAACAACCAAACACACACAGACATTCCAAAACCTTGTCTCTTGTTGTGCCAAATACTTAACATTCAACAAAATACGTTCAGCTATTCACCACCACCTCTTATCTTCCCCCATCCAAAACCTTGATCTTTTCTACCCCCGTTAATTCACCCCAGGTCCACTTTTCTGTAACACA
Organism: Myxine glutinosa; assembly: GCF_964187855.1. NCBI lineage: Eukaryota > Metazoa > Chordata > Myxini > Myxiniformes > Myxinidae > Myxine > Myxine glutinosa. The sequence goes on from NC_136265.1 coordinate 145,003,520, forward strand.
GACTTCTTTCCTGGAAGTCCTATCTGTGTCCATGTGGTTTTTACCTCTCCTACCCCCCACTCCGCTTTCCACGCATCCTCCCCCCCAAGCCCTCTCCCTCCCACAGATCTCCCGATGTCCCTGCTCTCAAATGTTGTACTTGTGTGCTTCCCCCTCTCTCTTGTCTCCGGCTTCCTTTATTACGTCTTATGTGTGGTTTTTTTTTTTTTTTGGCATTGATGTTAGCTCTTACGCGAGCCTTGATCTTGTATACAAAAACAAAAACAAAAAAACTCTTGAGACTATAAGCTGCAGGTTTAGGTGTAGGCAATTTGCTGATGCTGTTGGCAATTTGTCTTCTTCAAGATGGCAATCTTGCGATGTGTGCTTATTCAGGTATACATATCCATTCATGTTTTAATATGTGCCAATAAGTTAAATGAGGCTATGGAGCAGGTTGAAAAAGAATGGTTCTGCGGAGCTGACGTTTCTGCATCTAGATTTGCACACCAATGAAAGGTTGGAAACCAATGTTTTTCATTTATTTAGACCTATAATTGTTGTGCACACATGACATTGGTGTTTTAAAAGCATTAAATGGTTGGTATATGATGAAGAGGTGCACGCGATGTGGGATTTGAGTTGCGTAGCAGATTCCCAGGGAAATATGGATTAAATCTTGGGGAGCAAGTAAAGATGTACCCCATTATAAAGGGGCGTAGGGCTGGAAAAGTTGCAATTAAGCGGTGGAATTTTTTTTGCACAGAAATTGCAGACCTTGCGGAGCATTACAAAGATGTATTGGTGCCTGATGAAAATTGCAAGTACGACAGGCTGGTGGAGATAAACCTGGATGAGGTGAGCTTGGCGAACCCAGATCCTGGATAAACCTGGCAGTAAGGCCCCGTGATACCTCATTCTTCTTCCTATTCTATGGTCAGCATGTAGGTTGTCAGTGTTATGTATTGCTTGTGCTTTTGAAAAGAAAAGACCATTGTGTGATGCTACTTCAGCTAAAATCCCTGCTTATTATTAACTTGCTTGTTCTATCTGCAGTCCGTCTGGGTGGAACTGCTGGGGTTGAGGATACAGCATTACAGCATTATGATGATGGGCCGCATGCTCCCCTTCTGGGCCTGAGATTTCCTTGTACATTTTTGTACCTGTTTGAACAAAGTGTTTTAATTTTGGGGATTTTTTTATTTCTTTCCTTTAGCTTGAACCACACATCAATGGGCCTTTTACACCAGATCTGGCACACAAGGTGTCTGAGGTTGGCAGCATGGCTGAGCAGAAGGGTTGGCCCACGGACATCAAAGTAGGTGAGCGTCCCCACAATGAAACCATGCCACATCACATTGTGTGGAGTCAATTTCAGTCACATTTACAGCACGTTATTGAAGTCTTATTTTAATTGGAATTCCAACACTTTAACATACACGGATATTTGCTGATTGCGCTGTGTGAAAGGAAGAGATCCTTACTGATCTTCAATGACCGATGACACCTGTTGCTGCCACCGTGCTTTTTCTTGAATAACAGCTGTACTTTACAGGTCTCATTGGCAGCTGCACCAACAGCAGCTATGAGGACATGGGACGGTCAGCTTCAGTCGCCAAGCAGGCACTTGATCATGGCCTGAAGTGCAAGTCGGCCTTTACGGTCACACCCGGCTCAGAGCAGATCCGCGCCACCATCGAACGTGATGGATATGTAAGTACTGTGGGATCTCTCTCAGAAAGTTCCCGAGCCTTGGAAAACTGGTAAAAATGTAGGCAGCTGAAAAATTAGCCTGGTTTTTCACCTTTATCTAGTGCTTGTATGACTCTTTCTTTCCCCATACACCCCCCCCCCCCCTCCTCCCAAGTGTTTATCGTGTATGGACATCTTTACTTCAACCAAAGGAAAAGTTTTTGCATTTGTCGTTGTTTATTCTATCTTGAAGGGACTGCAATTAATTTGGCTACTGTCCAGTCCTGAGCCGTGATTTCTGTCTTACTGCAGGCCAAGATACTGAGTGATGTTGGGGGTGTTGTCTTGGCCAATGCCTGTGGGCCTTGCATTGGGCAGTGGGACAGGTAAGAATGCAAGATGATTAAGCTGCAAAGTGCCTTTGGAATAGTGAAAAGGCAGATAGTCACAGTTGGATGGCCTCCATCACTCTTCAACATGACCATTACATTAATTATTATATATTAATTATACATTAATTATTATATATATTAATTATTATATATATAATTTTTTTTTTTTTTTTTTTTTTTTTTTTTTACCAGTTTCCCACCATATTTTCCATCCTTGTAAATTATCACGTGATGGATTATTTGATGCCAAACCTATTGATTTATTGTTATACGATCCATCATGGGAAGCAATTGGAGGAAAACATTTAATTTAATTTTTTTTCATATTCCAAGCCGAGGATCGTATAAGAGCGAACACAAAGAACATATAGCAAAGGGAGCTGGAGATGAGAGGGGGCGAGAGAGGGAAGCACACCAAAAGTAGGGAACAGGGACATCGGGAAATCTGTGGAAGGGAGAGAGCTGGGGTGGGGTACACAGGATAAACAAGATGAACACTACAGATGGACTTTTCATGGTCATGATTGTTTAACATCAAGTGATAACGTTTATATCCATCCGAATCATCATTTTAATCGTCAGTAATTTTATTTGGTCGAATTTCCTTTCAGCATAAAGTACAAAACTATTCGACTCCTTGGAATTTCACAAGGTCCATCCCCTTCGATGCCCACGCAGATTTTGCATTGTGGCACGTAGCGTCATCAAACGTTTGCTGTTAACTGCTCAAAGTCCTTACATCATTGTCACTCTTTGTGGTGGGTTACCTGGGTGGAAAACTCCGAACTTAAGTATAGAGATTAATTATACCATCACACTTTGTTTTGTTCAGGAAAGATGTGAAGAAGGGTGAGAAAAATACTATCGTGACATCTTACAACCGCAACTTCACTGGCCGCAACGATGCCAATCCTGCCACGCATGCCTTCGTCACTTCTCCAGAGGTGTGACAGGTCATTGCTGTCAGTGTAGATTGGGGACATGTAAATGGAGGACGGTGAAGGATAATTTCTATTTCGTTCTGCGTTGTTGTAAAACGTGAGAGGATGCTTTCCCTCCTCCACTTTGTGGATGTGTACCTTAGATCGTAACGGCGATGGCCATCGCTGGTTCTCTCAAGTTCAACCCCGAGACAGATTCCCTAACGGGCTCAGACGGCCAGAAGTTCAAATTGAAATCGCCGAACGCAGAAGAACTTCCGGCGAAGGTGAATTCTCACTTTTTCTGGCTCGCAGTAAACGTTGTTGTTTGTTTCATCTTTCTGTTGCTTGGAAATAATAACAAAAATAATAATTCTTTAAATTGGTTCCACTTTTGCAGGGCTTTGACCCAGGCGTGGACACGTATCAGGCCCCACCTGCAGACGGTAGCAGCACTAATGTTAATGTGAACTCCACCAGCCAGCGCCTGCAGCTTCTCAGTCCTTTCAACAAGTGGAATGGAGAAGACCTGAAGGACATGGTCGTGTTGATAAAGGTAGCTCGGTCTCTTCTTCCTTAGCTACAGCAACTGGAAAATACGGGGATTTTATTTTCAGAATAGCTCTGACTCGTCAAGCATTTGAAAGCATCAGATTTCATCTTGTGTTCCCCCAATTTCCTTTTCCTGAATCACCCTGTACCGTGCTGATACGATCTTTTGACAATTTTTGTGTTGTGAGGTGTTAAGTTGGACCTTTACTTGTACATATTGAACTTCAAACTTTGTCAATTTTTTCCTTCAATAAGGCAACATGTTTTTGATTTGTGTAACAAGATGCATGTTTTATTTTGGTCTTTGAACCCATTAGGCCGTTTAAATCTTCCATGAGCAGTGACATTCCTTGAAGTGCATTTCCTTTATGATTCGTTTGTTAATTTTCTTCTATTCAGAAGAATTTTATTACATTTGTGCCATTTCCAAATTCGATCCCTGTGCACCGCATTCTCACCTTGGACCTCTCTCCGAATTGGCATGATAGCTTAACACCAGCCCAACACCGAGCGCTGCAAGGCCTACTTGCTTTGTTTGGCGATCATGGACGGCCTTAAACACAGTTTGGAAAAAAAATTGTCCAATTTAGCCACAGCATTTTTCTTTTTTGAGTTTGTCCTGGTTCTCAGAAATACTGTAAGCATCAGGGAGCTATATACTCAAACCTATATACCTATATATACCTATATATAGCCTATATACTCAAACGGAGTTCTTCGTTATTAAATGCTCTGGCTTGTTTCGATGTTATTTTGGTGAGGACTTTGGAGTTTTTATTTATTTATTTTTTTACTTCTTTTAAAGAATGGTGGCATCACTCAGTAAAATATTACTTTGTGAGAGTGCAGGTTAAGGGGAAATGCACAACTGACCACATCTCAGCAGCAGGCCCATGGCTTAAGTACCGGGGTCACCTGGACAATATCTCGAACAACCTTCTTATTGGAGCTGTCAATATCGAGAACGAGGAAGCAAACAAAATCTGTTGCCAACTCACTGGAAGCTTCGGGAGCGTGCCGGACACGGCGCGGAACTACAAGGTAGTTTCCAAAAATGCACAATCCCAATTCATCATCCTCTTTGTTTGCTTTTCATGGTAGGGTTGACCATTCTGAGGTGTCTGCCCACTTTTGTTCCACCAGAAAAATGGTGTGAATTGGGTGGTAGTGGGAGACGAGAATTACGGCGAGGGATCTAGCCGTGAGCATGCAGCACTCGAGCCAAGGCACCTCGGTGGCAGGGCCATCATTGTGAAAAGCTTTGCTCGAATCCATGGTGAGACTTTGCATGATTGTGTTGGATGGGCTCTGGAGTGCAGGGTTTGGACCAAGCAGTAACAGGCTGTTGTTGGTCCCTTTGCCGATTTCATGCTAAGCACTTGATTTATGACTCGGCTGTTAATGGTTTTCCTCCTGTTGCCAATCCGTCATGCAGAAACGAATTTGAAGAAGCAAGGTTTGCTTCCGTTGACGTTTTGCGATCCTACTGACTATGATAAGATCAGACCAGACGATCGCATATCCATTGTTGGTCTCAAGGGGTTTTCACCTGGAAAGGTGAGAAATATTTTCTGCTATTATGAAAGGCATTTGTTTGAGGAAGTGTTTGTTTTGATACCAATGAATTATCCCGATCAGTTTTGTTGAATGAATAATTCCCATCTGAACACCTGGCTTGTGATGAAAGGAACCTAGGTTAAAATCTGATATACTGTGTATTTGTACATTGTCCCTTAATGTCCCAATTTGTGTTAAAGTAACACTGATGACCTCTCCTGCATGGTTTATGTACAGGTTCTTCCCATGAGCCTTAAATTGATAAAGGGGGGAAAGCATATACACATGTGCGTGTGCGTTCGTTACTTGGCAAATGTTTTTTTTTTTTTGACGTGTGTGTGTGTGTGTGTGTGTGTGTGTGTGTGTGTGTGTGTGTGTGTGTGTGTGTGTGTGTGTGTGTGTGTGTGTGTGTGTGTGTGTGTGTGTGTGTGTGTGTGTGTGTGTGTGTGTGTGTGTGTGTGTGTGTGTGTGTGTGTGTGCGCGCGCGCGCTTATACTTGCCAACAGGTCACAATTTTAAACCAATCTTCACCAAATGGTATTGTTGGTGGTCTGACAGAATTCGATTTATCTTTGAGGTCAAAAGGTCATCATAGTCCAAAGGTAAACCACATTTTCAAATTTCTAAAATCATCAATTTTCATTCCGATTGACTTGAAATTTGAATAGGATTTACATAGCTAAATTAATTCAACCACCAACTATTATAAATTGACATCAACTTAGGCCAAAAGGTCAACATAGGCTAAAGGTCAACAACCTTTTCAAATTTCTAAAATCCTCAATTTTCATATGATTGACATGAAATTTGAATAGGATTTTCATTTGTTTGTTTGTTATGACAAAGTCATGTCAGAGTTTTACTTGAGTCATGATTAGGGTAAGATGTATCAACAATCTAAGGTATGCTGATGATTGATGCCACTCTTTTGGCAGAAAGTAAAGGGGACTTTATGAAACTGCTGCAGAAAGTGAAAAAGCTAGATTTTATTTTTTTAAAGACCAAAGTCTTGTAATTTGGGGAGATCATGTGGAAATAGTGGCATGTTTCATTGAAAGGAAGGATGCATTGGTGAAATTAATAGCCGCCTTGCATTGGGGAGAACAGCAATGCCAGGATTGACAAGGATCTGGCAAGACTAAAGATGTGACAAAACAAACTAAGAGTAGGCTTGTGAATAGTCTGGTATTTACATTTGTAATGTATGGATGTGAGTCATAGACATGGAAGGAGATTGACAGTTTTGAAATGTGATGTTGGAAATGGATGTTAAAAATTCCATGGAATGTAAGAAAAATAAAAGAAATCAGTCCTTGAATAAATTAGATCACCCTGTACATTAGAAGCACTGATGCTAAAACGAAAACTGTCATACTTTGGACACATGTGTGCAGCAAACGAGTTTGGAGAAGTCAACCATGCTGGGTAATAGTTGAGGGAAGAAGGGGAAGAGGCAGACCTTGTATGTGCTGGATGGATGGAGAAAAGACTGCGACTACGCTGTTTCCGTCAGAGCTTCGAGGAGCAGTGCAGGATAGGGATGTTTGGAGAAATTTTATCGTTAAACCAGAAATCGGACATGATTTGATGGAACCAGATAATATACACAAATAATTAAGTTAAGCACCCCCCCCCCCGTTTTTTTACAACCTCGCACATTACAAGTTTGTTGTCGTCAAAACAGTGTAATATACCCATGATATTGCTATATTTTCTGGAGAAGTGATATTATGGTCACATAAAAACATAACAATCATGCCGTTTTCAATATTTTATTCTGAATAATTTAAGGTGAAATTTTTTGGGAATTTTAGGCATATTTTCACCTCAATTTAAGTATGGAGCTATAGGTCCATCACGGACAGTGTGGATGACGTTTATGTTTTCTAACGTACAGTCATTGTTCTGAGAAGACCTCTAGCGATCTTTGCGTCAATAACGTGTGTAGGACCCACGTGATCGGATCACTGACTCAACCAATCACTTTTTTTAACTTTGATCACTCAATTTCATCAATGGATAATTGCTAATGTCATACCAATCATTATTTGATCTCACATACCTTAGAATATATGCCAATGTATACATATACACAAAGAATATATATTAGGGGGTGCTTACCTTAATTCGTTGTGTAGGGGTGCTTAACTTAATTCTTTGTGTATATATACTGAGTGGTCCAAAAAACCCGCCAATTTCGGAGTACGTACATTAATTCAACACTGCATAGTTTATAAAGTGAATTCGGCAAAAATATGTCAAATTAGTGATTCATAGTATGTCATGCAATCATGTAGTCACTTGTTATTTTGTGATGAAAATAGCAACTTATTTCATTCCTCAGCATTTTTGAAAAAAATCGTAATTGGCGTTTATTTTATTTTGACTCCCCTCACCTCAGTGTGCGTGCGTGCGTGCATGCGTGTTACGTACAAAATGGCCAAACACAAGGACAAAATAACAAATCCCCACCACCCACTCCTCCAGCCAAAGATGATAACTGGAAATATTTTAACTTGCAAAATGCTATGGAGGGGGATGGGGAGTAGCAACACTCCCATCGCTGTATGTAAGGTGGTGTCACTCCAGGCAAGCAGTATAAAATGCCCACACAATCTACACTGATGCACAACGTTGTCTGCCAGATGTTCCAGAATTCTAAAATGTTCCATTTTGCTTACGCGTTTGTTCCGATCTGGTTGAACTGCTCTTCAAATTCGGATATGCTTTGGTTTATCCTTGCTTTCAATCACTGTGTGCCAGTCGCTCTGTATGACTATCATAATGACCCAAAGTAGCTTGGTTCAGATGTTAGGGTTCCACGACACAAGCAGGATGAAGCAAGGCCTTCTAGGATGTTGTTTCTGATGTGTGGTGAGCTTCAGCGTATGACCTCATTTGGCTGTTCAAGGAGTCTTGACTCTTGTTTTTTGTTTTGTATTTGTTTTGTTTTTAAGAAAGATATCTTGTACTCTTGTTGAGAATATTTTGACTAGGTGAATGTGCAGATTATTATTAGCTGATCTGGATTTTGAATTCCATATAAGGTATTGTCATCGTGCACCATCTCTCAGTCTCCTATTTCGACTTTCCGGCCAAACCGCTGGGTCGATCCGGCTGAAATTTGGCAGCAAGGTCTCGCTTCTGACTGGTAATGGGGATTGCAAAGCTTGTTCCGGTCATGTGACCGGAAGTGTGTCAAAATGGCGAAAGAAGAAGAACCACCTTTAGAGGCCATTTTTCCCCGCAGAGCAGGGGTTGGCCTTTTTCGAGCACCGTGGTCCCCTTTTTGAAGCAATGTTTTATGGCCGGATGCCCTTTCTGCCGCCAACCCTGTTAATCACCTCTTGTGACACACAGGGAATTACCAGTGAGCTGGTACTCAATTTGCTGACCTCGGAAGGATGACAGACTGAGTCAACCCCCATGGCGTTAATTCAGCGATCGACTGGGATTCCAGGATCCTAGGATCCCAAGCCGGCACCCTAACCGCTAAACCAACACCAGGCTTGTGTCAAAATGGCGGACTTAGTAAATTCCTTCAAAAATCTTTTTATTCAAACCAACTGGTCAGAATGCTACCAAATTTGTGTTACAATATTAGGCCTGGGTAGGGATGTTAAATTGCGGAGGTCACGCCAATCCTGGTGTTGGCTTAGCGGTTAGGGTGCCGGCTTGGGATCCTAGGATCCTGGGTTTGAATCCGGTCGATCGCTGAATTAACGCCAGGGGGGTTGACAGCCTGTCATCCTTCTGAGGTCGGCAAATTGAGTACCAGCTTGCTGGGATGAATGGTCACGGTGTGTACCCCGATTTAGAATAGGTACACCGTATCCCTGCGCATCGTAAGAGCGTGACCAAGGGTTGGCGTCAGAAAGAGCATCCGGCCATAAAAACATTCCCTCAAACAGGGAACCATGATTGTCATGGGGCCCGCAAGGCTAACCCCCGCTCTAGCAGGGAAAATGGCCTTAAAACGATCATTCATTCATTCATTCACGCCAATCACATGACCAGAAGTGTCAAAATGGCCGATTCAGTCAATTTTTGCGAAAATCTTGCAAATTCCTTCATAATCTTCTTCTCCAGTCAGAATGCCACCAAATTTAGATTACAACATTAGGCCAAGGCCCAGATAAGCTACAGGTCCAGTGGTCCTATTTTTATTCACTCCTGAGGATCCTGGAGGAGGATACTATGTAAATCACATGCATCCGTGGAGAACTTATCATCAAAATGCCGAATTCTTATTTGTGTACTTGCTCCCAACGCACTGCACTTTGTTGCACAAAGCCTTACATTGTGTCATTTCATGCTTTGTTTTATTACCGGGGTAGGAAGGGACATCTGCATCTGCCCTGTAGACATTAAAGGAGCACATATCACCTGTCCTCTATAACAATTGTGGTGATGAAAGATGTGACTGTGCCAAAGCTATTTTAGGGCTCTTTACTGCTATACTTGAAGCATTCCCCATTCTTTATAGGCCAGAACCTTTTACAGAACACAAAATTTGGTGGCGGAGGTAATGTTTTCACTTCTGTCTGTCTGTTTGTCTGTCTTTGTTGTGACTAAATTTGGATTTTCTTTTTTCATCATATTTAAAAAAAAAAAATTTTGTCATGTCTGTTTTCAATTTTCGTTTTTCAATTTTCGTCATATGTTGGCCTGTCTTGTTTGTATATATATATATTTTGTTTGTGCATGTATGTATGTATATATATATATATATTGTTACGGATCTCGGACGTCGGCGCTCCCCTTATCAAGGGGGGGGGGAGGGGGGGTTAATCCCCTTGTCTTTCATCTGGCCGACCCACGTCCTTGGAAGTTATAACGTCCTTCCCGGCACGGCGTTAGGTAGGGTTTGCTAGGCCTAGGGGTTCGCTGCTACCTAAGTACTAACCCCAGCCAGAAACGAGGGAATAACTCCCGCTCGAACCACGGATAAGTTGGGAAATGCCGAGCGGATAGCAATCCGCGATCCGAGCCGTTAACAATGACTAAACCCGATTCTAGCGGTGCCAATCGTGCTACGTTTACCCAATGATAGAAATGACGGATGCGATCGGACAAGAGGAAACCAGAGTATAGGAAGAACAAAGATGGGTTTATTACAAATGTACAGAAAGAAGAGGAAACAAAAGGATGTACAAGAGGAAGAGGAAGAAGCAGCACACAGGGCAGTCTTATTGCAGTCTTACTTAATACCCCAGGACAAACATACACACTCACACGGGGATTGTAGCTGGTAGGGTGGAAGGTTCAGGTAGAGGGTCCGGCTCCAGTCGGCTTCAGTCCAGCGGGCAAAACCCGGCAGGCAGCTCCGCGCGTAGTTGGACGCGAGCGGACCTTATATATAGCGGGGGGAAGGCTGGTGTCCCGCAGCGTACGTAATAAGTGCACGCTAGTGCCAAACGCACCCTCTCCAAGGTTCTCTTAACAAGCGCGCCCTTCTTCCAATTGTTCTTTCAATGCGAGCGCTGCCGTATAAATCTTTCGCAATGCGAGCGCTGCCGTATCTCTCCTTCGCAAATGTGCGCTCCTGGATCAGTCTTCTCGGTAATGCGCACGCCTTCAACTCCGTGTAAGTCCTCTCGCCTGAGCGCCGCCGAATAAATCCTTTTTCATGGGCGCCGCTGAATAAGTCCTTTGCAAATGTGCGTGCCTCCAACACCGCGTAAGTCCTGTGAAAGGGCTTTGCGTTCACGCTTATATCATGCGAGCCAAGATCACTCCGCGCTTCATAAAGCCACGCCTGTCGGTGATATTCCCTCAGCCCTGGTTGGCTGGTGAGGGCTTACCGGCCACGCCTTTGACGGCTGGTTCACAGGCCACACCTTGTTCTTGGCGTTCCGCCCCTTGTTTCCTCGGGCCTGACCGCATGGTTAATGGCAGCTTGAGCGAGCGCTGAGGTGGCTGCTGCTGGCAGAGGCGCGTAATGGCGTCGCTGGGAGAGAGAGGTTGGCAAAATGGCCGGAATTGGATTGGGGACCTACTCTTATTTAATTGATGCAACGCAGATTCAACTATTGGAAACATGGCCTTATCTAAAACACATAATAATGAAATAACTGAGTTCTATGGTGTCCTACGTGTTGCTTGTGGACTACCTAGGGGTGCTACCTTTAACCTTTAATGTCATATTTACAAGTGATGTCATATTTACACAAGTGTGGGTTCTAAAACCGCAAAAAAAAAAAAAAAATATATATATATATATATATAGGTGTGTGTGTGTGTGTGTGTGTGTGTGTGTGTGTGTGTGTGTGTGTGTGTGTGTGTGTGTGTGTGTGTGTGTGTGTGTGTGTGTGTGTGTGTGTGTGTGTGTGTGTGTGTGTGTTTGCCTCAAACTTCGGAGCCACACTCGTCCCTTATTTACCAACTGATTGCTCTGAAACCCGATACAGCCCTTCTTACTCTGGTCCACAGGATCGCTCCATCTTAGGTTTTTCAATGTCAGATTAGGAGCTTTCCAGAGGGTTCCGCCAAATCAGTAGGGGTCTGAACTACACCCTCAAGAGATGACCGTCGACCCACTTTGGGCTATTTATTAAGGAGTCATGAACTGTGATAAAATGTCCTGTGCTCTGAGCCAGTGCTGATAATGATGTCTGTGGCTTGTTTTAAATACACCTCGACCCTGCCATGTGTGTTCCCAAAATTTGGGGACCCCACATATTCGCGGTTGATAAATTGCGACATGCTTCTATAATCACAGCCATATGTCCTGCGAATTCGCGTTTTTTTTTGCGGGCGTAAAAAAAAAAATTTACACGAGCCACGAGCATGACTGGCTTCTACATTCACAGCCCTGCGATTCGCGTTTTCACGGCTTTTAGTGACCACAAAAAATATCTTAGCCATGCTATAAGCAAGCTTTGTGGGATATCCCGCCATTCACATGGTGAACATTGCTTCATGGGATATTCCACCAGCTGCATAACACGTCATCCCCCGCGAGTTACTGTGCAGAATGAAAACACTCCACTGGGTCTATTAGGGCACTTGGCTGTCTCCCTTTTTCCCCACTGAAATAATGCCTCAAAATTTGTGGAATTTGCCTCGCCATTCGTGGATTTTGAAATGCCCAGAATCTATCCCCCCTTTTTACATTGAAACCATGCCCCCACATTCGCAGTTCTGACTTTTGCAGCATTTTCCAAGAATGTACCCCCCGTGAATGCCGGGGTCGAGGTGGACTGTACTTCTATATGATAACAAACTTGTTGAAAAACTATTTACAGTCCTACTGGATCAGAAAGTTTGTCCCACTAAGTATTTCAGATAAAATGCACAAAACCGCTCATTAATATTCATGACCCTGGAAGAAGTGTAGGTAAGGCAGTGATGTGTTGTGAATGTCAGGGAGGAATTAACATCTCGATTGTTCTTCATCTTCATTCATCTCGGCAGTTTTGCTAACTACCATAGTTGATTTTGTTTTGTCTTGTATTCCAAATCGACTTACCTATGGAATGAAGGAAAGAAAAATGAGATAATTACCAAATCGACTTATACAGTCGGACCCCGACATTCCGCGGACCCCGCCTATACGCGGTTGATAAAATGGGACCTACTTCTACATTCACGACCCTGTGCCCCGTGTATTCACGGTTTTTCGTGGGCACAAAAAAATCCCACACTTCTAAAAGCATCTTTCATGCGTCATACATAAAACCACTTCCAGCTACACATAAACCATTTCCCACCAGCTGTGCATATTACAGTTCTAAAAACGTCTTCCATGCATCACACATAAAGCCTCTAAGTGTGCAACCATGCGATTCAAATTCTTTTCGTAGGGGTATTCACGGTTTTTCTGACCTGCTTCTACATTTTGCAGCCCTGTGCTTCACGTATTTGTGTTTTGTTTTGTTTTGCGGGCATATTCGTGGGGTTTTTTTCACGGCATTTTTTAATTTCCTTTATGAATCACGAACCACCAGGAACCTGTCCCTCCCCCCCCCCCCCTTTCCCATTGAAACAATGACCCCACATTCATCGATTCGACATTCGTGCCATTTTCCAGGAACGTATCCCCTGCAAATGTCGGGGTGCGACAGTACTCCACATCGACTTATATGCTGACAACCTGCGGTACATACATACATATCAAGCTTGCCATTGGCTGATGGTAAAATTGGCATAATGTCAAGAGGTCTTGCAAAAACAGCTTTGTGATTGGTCGACTGATTAGGCTCACCACAGGTATATCTGGGAGTATGTTAACAGGAAATTTTATTTTGACAACAGCTAGTAGAGGCACAGCTAACCCTGTGTTGCTGGCCGAAACGTTAGGCCATATGGTACAACGAGAAGGTGGAGTACTTATGGATTCTGAAGATATATTCATGCATATGCTGCGTACAACAGCTGGACCCTATTATTGTGACCTCTCTCCCCACCCCACCACTTTAAAGAAAAAAAAAAAAAAGCATAAACTGAAGATATTAAAATGTGGTCTCAATTTTTTTTTTTTTCTGCTTGGGAAACTGGAACCCTGCTTTTTGTTTCATTTTCATTTTTTGGCCTTTGGTAGAATTGTACAAATGTATTCTCTGCATCGTGAATTGAATGTGTATGGTGGTCAGGGCGTTATATTTATCATTGTACGTTGAAGTGCAAGGGCAAAAATACATTTTGCTTTTCAAAGGTAACGTCTCACATGTCCCATGGAAAGAATATCGACTCATCTTTGGCCAAAATAAATAAATTAATAAATTTCGTTTCTGTTACATCGTGGTACACCCGAAGTTCGTAAAAAGGCTGTGAACGCATCCGGCAGTGAGTTTTGACAAAAAATCAAGTTTAACAAGAGGGATAAGTTACTTGACTTGACAAAGATGATAGCAGCTAGATGTGGAGATATGGGAAGAAAACACTGAAGACTGTACAACTGCCTGGCCCACGGTCAGATCTATGAATACATCCATCGTCAACGGAATGAACATGTTCGGTCGCTATCAGATTGTCATGGACAACTCGCTTAGCTTACTTCAGTAATATCCTTGGCTTGCCCTACAGGTGGCACCAGCCTGCACTGATTACATCCGCCACGAAGGTTTGTTTGTCTGTGAACAGGATGTCTCAAAACGTTGTGGATGGATTCTGACGAAACAAGGTGGACGGGTTGGGTAGGTGGCAAGAACAAGCAAATTAGATTTTGGTTGAGGTCCGATTCCAGATCCAATGGAGGCACAACGTAAAAACTGTTCAGCCTGGCGGAGGTATGCACTCTTGCACTCTACTGAGTGCCGTTACAGTTATTTAATACCATCATTTGGATTAATTACTGGCGCTCCTCGCTATACAAACTAGATGTTCTCCACAAAAGTAATGTGCATAGTGAAAACTATTTTCCCATAGACATAGTGTTATAAATTGAAGATGCGTTCCTGGGGGGGGGGGGAGGGGGGGCTGATGTTCGGACACCTTACGCAACCAAACAACCTAATTAAATACATCATCATCATCTTGAGGCCGTGGCCAACACAGATTTCACAAACACTTCCCAGACGTCCCTTTCGGTGATCACCATAGTGTCTTGCAAGAATACCTGTGTCTCTGACTAATATGTCCAGGTATGACAGCTTCCCACCACGCTTCAATGTTAATGATTTTGGCTTCCAAAGGATGAGGGATGAAATCACCTGCTCCTTGGCCCTTAAGCAACGACATGCAAAGTGCACCCATCGTTTGCTAGTTGTGTCAGAGATCAGTGGGAAGTTACTATATGAATATCATGAAGCGTGGCATGATTTCTCCTCTTTATAAGGGAATAATGACCTTTCATCGTCCTTGACAAGACACACGCTTCCCCTTCCATTCTCACGGTTGCAGCACATACGCTACCCCTTTAAACATGACAGCGGAAAAAATGCGTATTGGCGAAAATGCATTAACTTGGTTTGCGTATAGCGAGGAGTGCCTGTACCATAGAACTAAAATGCCACTTGTAAACAAACCATCACTTCACAACAGTTGTGTTGCATGGTCAGGTCCTGAGGGTCTTTGTGGTCAAAGTCAAACGTCATTTATTAGTGGTCGCACGGAGGAAGGCTCGAATGGTGCTTCCGGAACACAATGTGAATTTTTTGCTTCGCCTGCGGTGTGCCAATTTGTCAACAGCAAGATGCTCTGAAAGCCTGCGGCCCGTGGATGATTAAGGCCCTCTCCATTAACCATCCTCTCACCGCACTTGCTTTGCACAACTACCTGAGGTTGTGAATTCATTGTTTATTTCATTTATTTTTGAATGCTCGGCGTGTTGTCTGGTTTGCCTCCATAAAGTTCATTACGAGGTTGTTCTCCGAACGCGTACTCTAATTTATCGTGCTTTGTAGCACGCGTTTAAAATTTCTGTTCTTCCGTTCCGTTTGCACTTGTTCATCTTCGCGTTGCATAAAAATGTGCAGCCTCGGAATTTGGTATTCAAAAGTATAGACTCTCGACGCCTATGGAGGTGGGAGGGAGGGAAATGATTAATTTGAAGGTTTCAAATAAATGGTACTGTGTGCTTTTAAAAATTTAATGGCTGCACATGAGGGTTGTAATCTCCTGGCAAATCCTCCAGCGATATGATTAAAAAAGGAAAAGAAAAGTTTAATGGATTTTTATAATTGGAATAGTATTTTGTGGAAATAAATGACAAATGTATTGACATTTCCCGAGTAATAAGTCAAAAACATTTGTGATTATTTTGAGCTCAAGTTTTAAATGCCGATGTTTCATCTCAAAGCCGATGTCTCGACTAGACTCAGCGGTGTTGCTGCCTTGCTTGAGGCTCAGTATTTGCTGGGTAGAGCATGGTTAAGCCCATGGGTTGGAATCCCATTTTGGGGGAATGGGGGCAGGACGGTGGAGAGATTAATTTTCCTTTATTTTTATAATTATTTTCCTAAAACCCGGCAATAGGGTGGCCTTGGAAACTCCATCGCTTCCCCCAAGGTGACAGGCTGTGCTGGTCTCAAATTGTCTTGTGTTGTCTTACGTTTGTCTGCATGCGTGTGATTTATATGGCTGTTTCTCCATGAATTGGGGGTGGCGGTGCGGGAGTATGTGTAGCTCTGCTACGATCAGATTATAAATAATTATTTGTTTTACGTTTGAGTTGGTTCCATGTAAGATAGTGGCTCGATTTGTACTGCAGTCAGTGTTATCCTATTTTATTGCCTCGAGTGCCTCAACCTTTTGGAATTTCATTTGGAGTCTCGAATATAATTAATTAACGTTTTTCATGAGCAAGTCGACGAAAACCTGAAAATGATTTTTGGATATCCCCCAGGTAATGCGTAATTATACGTTTGGTGTTTATTTATTTTCTATACCAGACCAAGGCACATGGAATAATGAAGAAGATTATGGTCCAATGTTTATTTGTAAGACAAGTATAGCTCTCGTTTATTTATTTTATTTTTATTTTTATTTTATTTTAGTTTATTTATTTTCTATATCAGACCAAGGCTCATGGAAGAATGAAGAAGATTATGGTCAATTGTTTACTTGTAAGATAAGTATAGCTCTCGTTTATTTTTTTTATTTTTTTTATTTTTTTTATTTCAGTTTATTTATTTTCTATACCAGACTAAGGCTCATGGAAGAATGAAGAAGATTATGGTCCATTGTTTACTTGTAAGACAAGTATAGCTCTCGTTTATTTATTTTATTTTTATTTATATTTTATTTTAGTTTATTTATTTTCTATACCAGACCAAGGCTCATGGAAGAATGAAGAAGATTATGGTCCATTGTTTACTTGTAAGACAAGTATAGCTCTCGTTTATTTATTTTATTTTTATTTATAATTTATTTTAGTTTATTTATTTTCTATACCAGACTAAGGCTCATGGAAGAATGAAGAAGATTATGGTCCATTGTTTACTTGTAAGACAAGTATAGCTCTCGTTTATTTATTTTATTTTTATTTATATTTTATTTTAGTTTATTTATTTTCTATACCAGACCAAGGCTCATGGAAGAATGAAGAAGATTATGGTCCATTGTTTACTTGTAAGACAAGTACAGCTCTCGTTTATTTATTTTATTTTTATTTATAATTTATTTTAGTTTATTTATTTTCTATACCAGACCAAGGCTCATGGAAGAATGAAGAAGATTATGGTCCATTGTTTACTTGTAAGACAAGTATAGCTCTCGTTTATTTTTTATTTTATTTTAGTTTATTTATTTTCTATACCAGACCAAGGCTCATGGTCATGGAAGAATGAAGAAGATTATGGTCCATTGTTTACTTGTAAGGCAAGTATAGCTCTCGTTTATTTATTTTATTTTTATTTTTATTTTATTTTAGTTTATTTATTTTCTATACCAGACCAAGGCTCATGGAAGAATGAAGAAGATTATGGTCCATTGTTTACTTGTAAGACAAGTATAGCTCTCGTTTATTTATTTTATTTTTATTTTTATTTTATTTTAGTTTATTTATTTTCTATACCAGACCAAGGCTCATGGAAGAATGAAGAAGATTGTGGTCCATTGTTTACTTGTAAGACAAGTATAGCTCTCATTTTGACGAGTCTTCTGACGTCCATCTTTCTTGGCTCCTTTTACTTTTCCATGCAGTGTATGTTGATCATTACTTTGAAATGACCATGTATTAATATTGGTATTTTCAGAGATGATGCAAATCTATTGGTCTTTATTAAATGACTTTCTGTCCACTCACTAAATTTAATTTGCGAGGACCCCAGAGCACGGCTAACCCTGCGTTGCTGGCCGAAACGTTGAGCCGTGTGGTACAACGAGAGGGTGGCATACTTGTTAAGGATTGCATAGATACATAGTCGTGGCCAAAAATATTGGCACCCTTCCACTTCTTTCAAATAATGCACCATTTCTCCCAGAAAATTGTTGAAATTAAAAAATCTTTTGGTACCACATTTGTATTTCTTTCGGTTTTCAGTGGAACAAAACAAAAAAAAAAGCTGAAAAAATTACTAAATCTTAGCTTATTCCACACAGAAATCCTAAAATGGCCTGGACAATATTATTGGCACCTATTAGAAGCTGTTAGAAAGAATTCGATTTCAAGCAGGTGATTCTCCTTTACTTTGGAATTGAACTTACCTGTGGTGAGTTGCTGGTGCTTGCAATAAAAAATCACTCATTCAACCAGTTTGAAGAGGGAAAAGGAGTCATTCTGCTGTTTTGTATCACTGTGTGTACTACAATGAGCATGGAGAAAAGGAGTTATTCTGCTGTTTTGTATCACTGTGTGTACTACAATGAGCATGGAGAAAAGGAGTTATTCTGCTGTTCTGTGTCACTATGTGTTCCGCAATGAGCATGGAGAAAAGTAAGAAAACCAGGGAATTGTCTGAGGAGGTCAGACACAGGATTGTAGCCAAGCATGGACAATCTCCAGGCTACAAGTCCATCTCCAGAGACCTTGATGTCCCTGTGTCCACCATACGAAATGTGATCAGGAAGCTTAAGGCCCATGGTACTGTAGCCAACCTCCCTGTACATGGCCGCAAGAGAAATCTTGATCGAATATTGCAGCGAAGGATTGTTCAAATGGTGGAGAAAGCACCTCAATCAACTGCCAAAGAGATTCAAGCTGACCTTTAGACACAAGGTATGACAGTTTGAACTCACACCATCCAATGCCAACTCAATTAAAGGGGGTTCTATGGTAGGAGACCCAGGAGGACCCCACTGCTTAGAGAGAGAGACAAAAGAAAGCCCAACTGAAGTTTGCAAAAACACACCTGAGCAAGCCAAAATCTATCTGGGAGAATGTCCTGTGGACAGATGAGACCAAATTAGAGCTTTTTTGTAAAGCACATCATCTCTATGTTTCCAGAAAACAAAATGAAGCCTTCAAATAAAAGAGCGCCTTCCCTACAGTCAAACATAAAGGAGGTTCAGTGATGTTTTGAGGTTGCTGTGCTGTCTCTGGCACTGGGTGCCTTGAGTGTGTGCATGGCATCATGAAATCGGGAGATTACCAAGGCATTCTGAGCGCAATGTTCAACCCAGTGTCAGAAAGCTGGGTCTCCGTCGAAGGTCATAGGTCTTGCAGCAGGACAATGATCCCAAACACTTCAAAAAGCAACCAGGAATGGTTCAAGACAAAACGCTGGACTGTTCTGGAGTTGCCAGCAACGAGTCCAGATCTAAATTCCATTGAACACCTGTGGGGAGATCTGAAAACAGCAGTTGGGAGAAGGCACCCTTCAAATCTGGGAGAACTGGAGCAGTTTGCACAAGAAGAATGGGCCAAACTGCCAGTAGAGAGGCGGAGGAAGCTCATTCATGGCTATAGGAAGCGCTTGACTGCAGTTATTTTGTCCAAAGACTGTGCTACCAAATATTAAGTCGAGGGTGTCAATAATTTTATCAATTCCATTTCTTTTAATTTTCTGATTTAGAGGGATATATTAAGTTCTGAATCAAAAACAAAGGTTCTGTAATATTAACAGTGAAAGAAAGAATTGTGGAGGCCAAATACTTTTGTGAATTTCGACTTATTTTTAGAGAAAGTTGTGTTATTTGGAAAAAGTGCAAGGGTGCCAATATTTTTTCACACACACACGCGGGGGGGGGGGGGGGGGAGCGGGTCACACACACACGGGGGGAGGGGGGGAGTGGGACACATGTACACACACACACACGGGAGAGTGGGTCAAACACACACACACGTTTTTCTCATTTATGTTCCTCACAATTCTCTCTCTTATTCACACACACACACACACACACACACACACACACACACACACACACACACACACACACACACACACACACACGTACACACACACACACACACACATACACATACAGACACACATATATATATATATACACACATATATACACATACATACATACATACATACATACATACAGACACACACACACATACATACATACATACATACATACATACATACATACATACATACATACATTCTATATATATATGTCCAATCACGTGAAAAAGTAAGTACACCCCATGTAAAGTTTTGACTTTTTCAACATATTTCAACATACAGCTATTTGATCTTCATTTCAACAATATTGATAGATAAAGGTGATATAATATAACAAATATCATGACACATTTACATTTTGTAGTCCATTGTATAATTTAAATAAACATAAATGCAAATTTCGCATGTGGAAAAAGTAAGTACACCCCTCCATTTATCACTACTTCAAATACCTAAAATTAGAATCAGGTGCACCAGCGCAGGTGCAAATGATTAGAACATCGTTAGAGAGGATCTTGGAGGAACCTGTCTTATTTAAATCTCAGACATTTAGTTTGGTTTGCTCTTTGTTGTTGAAGTGTGCAGCGTTACCATGCCTAGATTAAAAGAGCTCTCTGAGGCCTTCAGAAAAAAGGTTATAGATGCCTACGTGTCTGGGAAGGGATTTAAAAAGATCTCCAAACAATTTGAAATCAATCATTCGACTGTCCGGAAGATCATCTACAAGTGGAGAAGATTCCAAACAACTGCCAACTTGTTCAGGCCAGGCCGCCCCAGCAAGTTCAGCCTGAGAGCAGACCGCAAGATGCTGAAAGAAGTCTCGAAGAACCCCAGAATGTCATCACGGGACCTACAGGTAGCTCTTGCCACTGTTGATGTCAAAGTGCACGAGTCTACCATTAGAAAGAGGCTGCACAAATTTGATCTACATGGGAGGTGTGCCAGGAGGAAACCTTTGCTGTCCAGAAAGAACATCAGGGCAAGACTAAAGTTTGCCAATGAACACCTAGGCAAAGACCAGCACTTCTGGAACAATGTGCTCTGGACAGATGAGTCAAAGGTAGAGCTATTTGGCCACAGTACCAGAAGACATGTTTGGCAAAAACCAAAGACAGCATTTGACCATAAGAACCTGATACCAACTGTAAAGCATGGTGGTGGAAATATTATGGTTTGGGGCAGCTTTGCTGCATCAGGGCCTGGGCAGCTCACCATAAAGTAATCCACGATGAATTCTTCATTGTACCAGAGGGTGCTTGAGGATAATGCGAGGCCATCTGTCGGAGAAGTTGAAGCTCAACCGAAGGTGGACCTTGCAACATGACAATGACCCTAAACATACCAGTAAATCCACCAAGGAATGGCTGAAAAGAAAGAAATGGAGGGTTCTGGAATGGCCAAGTCAAAGCCCGGATCTAAATCCCATCGAGATGTTGTGGGGGGGGGGGGGGGGGTTTGAAACGAGCTGTGCATGCAAGAAACCCCTCAAACATCGCACAGCTGAAATAATTCTGCACGGAGGAGTGGGCAAAAATTTCTCCCAGTCGATGTCAGAGACTGGTAGACAGTTATAAGAAACGCCTACTTGAGGTTGCTTCTGCCAAAGGGGGCAATACCACCTATTAGAGCAAAGGGTGTACTTACTTTTTCCACATGAGAAATTTGCATTTATGTTTATTTAAATTTTTCAATGGACTACAAAATGTAAATGTTTCATGATATTTGTTATACTAGGGCATGCCCGTACTATATATATATCTAAAATTATATCCCCCCCCCCCCCCCCCCTCTATTTACATGAAATGGTTTGGTCCATTCGCAAAGCCAAAGCGGACGGCTTGCGAGTACGGTGACAATCACCCCCCTCTATTTACATGAAATGGTTTGGTCCAAAGCGAACGGCTTGCGAGTACGGTGACAATCCCCCCCCCCTCTATTTACATGAAATGGTTTGGTCCAAAGCGAACGGCTTGCGAGTACGGTGACAATCCCCCCCCCCCCCCCCCCCCCCCTCTATTTACATGAAATGGTTTGGTCCAAAGCGAACGGCTTGCGGAGTTTGGTAAAGAAATCGCCATAGCTCGGTAACTACTTGTCCGATTAATTTAAAACCTTGAAAAGGCACATCCTCGGGTCCCCAGCAATATACCTGGCAAGTTTCAAGTATATCGGACCGGTAGTTGTCGAGAAACAGCGGTCGCATACACACACACAGACACACACACAGACATTCACACAGAGATTACTGGAATTATAGATAGATTATATCACCTTTATCTATCAATATTGTTGAAATGAAGATCAAATAGCTGTATATTGAAATATGTTGAAAAAGTCAAAACTTTACATGGGGTGTACTTACTTTTTCACGTGACTGTATACACATACACACACACACACACACACACACACACACACACACACACACACACACACACATGCAAGCATATACACACACACATACACACACATATGTATATAATATATATATACTCAGAGGCAAAAGTTATTGTGACATGGAATTTTTTCATTGTTAATCTTGTGAATGAATTTTTGGATTTGAACCAGAGAAAGAGTTTGTTAAAATGGTCTAAGAAACGCAACCAAGCAGTTGTTGTTCGAACTGCATGAAATTTGCAAGAAGCATGACATATTCGAGAAAAATGGCCAGCAATGTTCACTTCAAAAGGCCAGACAACCAGACGCTTATCATTTCCACTCAATGCAGTCTTAAGAAGTGCAGAAGTAAGAAAAACACCTCTATTCATCGTTCTGGAACAAGTTCGACATGCCACGCCTTGGGGAAAATGACTGATGGAGAGCTATAGGTATGCTTCAGTCTGGTACCTCGCAGCGTGACGTTGCTCGTCGATTCAACGTCCATAGAAACACCATTTGGCACCTATGGCGACGTTTTCAGCAAAACAATCAAGTTATAGACCGTCCCTGTAGTGGCCGCCCACCAGTAACGACGCCATGTCAAGACCGATGCATTCGAACCACGCACCTCCGATACAGGTTCCAGCCAGCAACCCTTACAGCCCGTACCATACCTGGCAACAGAGGTGCATCTGCGAGAACAGTTCGACGACGTCCACGCGTCTACGGCATCCTTGCAAGACGCCCAGCCCGACGGCCAATTCTGACGCCAGAACATCGACGTCGACGTCTCCAGTGGAGCAGACCACACGCTACTCGAGTTGTACAGCTGTATCTTAATCAGAACAATGTTAATGTGTTACCCTGGCCCGCAAGATCCCCTGATTTGTCACCAATTGAACACGTCTGGGATGAAATGGAGCGACGTTTACGACGTCATCCGAATCCCCCCAACAACGCTGCAGGAACTCTGCCAAATCCTTCCTCGGATATGGAATGATCTTCCCCAGGACTTTCATCGACGTTTAGTGGCCTCAATGAGGCGAGGGTGCCAGGCCTGCATCGATGCACAAGGTGGACACACTCGCTACTGACCGTGTGAACTTGCTTGTGAACCCCCTCTTGTGTTGTGGTTCATTTGCATATGCCAGGTGTGCTGTTCTTATGGACTGTTGATCATTACCATACCTTGAAACATTTGTCTTTCCATGTAATAACATTTCATTCGCGGCAGTAAAAGTTTAACACTGATTCTGTTTGTTGTTTGTGTGTCACAATAACTTTTGCCTTTGAGTATATATATATATATATATATATATATATATATATATATATATATATCTCCCTCCCTAGCCTCCCTGCCCCTACCTCCCTCTCTATCCCTCCTGCCCCTACCTCCTCCTCTATCCTCCCTGCCCCTACCTCCCTCTCTATCCTCCCTGCCCCGACCTCCTTCTCTATCCTCCCTGCCCCTACCTCCCCCTCTATCCTCCCTGCCCCTACCTCCCCCTCTATCCTCCCTGCCCCTACCTCCCCCTCTATCCTCCCTGCCCCTACCTCCCCCTCTATCCTCCCTGCCCCTACCTCCCTCTCTATCCTCCCTGCCCCTACCTTCCTCTCTATCCTCCCTGCTTTTACCTACACACACACACACACACACACGCACACACACACACACTATCTCGGCAATTTTCCATCTGTGGCGATATGTGAACTAAGCTTCGCCCCTCTCCCAACCTTGTTGACTACGTATAAGTTAAACATTTAATCGTGACGATGGAAATGTCCGACGCAAATTCTTCATAAATCTCGGCAATTTCCTGTCTGTGTACTTGGGTGGTGTAAGATATATCGAGCCGCGAAAAGCCACGATTATTTAATATATCTCGGCAATTTCCCGATTCCCGTTTATGCGTTTATTTTCTCAATTATTGCTGAAACTGAGTCTAAAACCATCGATAAAAATGAAATCAGATGGTGAATTCGAGATAGAATTGTGAGGGTGACTCAATGAATGGCCTTTATTACAGGCCTTTGAAAAATCATTTCGTTCTATAAACGGAAACTTTCATCGAATTTTCCTTCTGTTTTTTTTTTTTTGAGGCTAAAACCATGTTAGCGACTGTGAAAAATGAAATGAGATATCGAATTAGAGTTGAAATAAAACTGTGAGAGAGAGCAAGACACCGCTGGCCTAACAAAAGAGGCCTCAAAGCTATGCGAGTAAACAAAATGGTGGATATTTGTTTTTGAAGCCCCTCCCAGACTGGGTGAAGCCACTCCCCTGGACAGATGTATCACAGAGAGACACAATCACCTATGGATAATAGTGTGTGTGTGTGTGTGTGTGTGTGTGTGTGTGTGTGTGTGTGTGTGTGTGTGTGTGTGTGTGTGTGTGTGTGTGTGTGTGTGTGTGTGTGTGTGTGTGTGTTGTATTATTTTTTCCCACCTTTTATTGTTTGAAATGTATATTAACCCAGAGTCCTGCACTCGGTTACTTGTTTGTCACCCTCTATAGACCATCGGATGTGTTGTCCATCACAAAGACGGCTCCAAAGACGAACTGCTATTGAACCACACATTCAACGAGACGCAGATCGAGTGGTTCAAGGCCGGCAGTGCGCTCAACCGCATGAAGGAGCTACAGAAGTGAGACCAGCACACTTTGATGCCCTGTCTGCACGTAACCTGCCGCCTGGACACCGGGCCCAACTTTCAGCGCACACTGTCGTTTTCAAACTGTGGCAAATACTTGCGGATTTGCACGTATTGGGTTTCGTGTTGTGAATAGTTTTCCAAAAACGTTGTCTCTAATCCATCGTGTGAAGATTAATGCATGCGTCAAAAACCGAGCACTGCTGTCAGGGAATGGACTTGGTCACGTTTTGCTGGGTTCGACAATCCAACCGCAATGTTCTCATGTATGGTACAATACTATAACCACAATAAAATTATTTGACCAGAATATTTGTGTGGTGTATTTTGTTAGAACAGGTGCGGTTTTGGCTAACTTGTGTTTGCGTCAGATTTTTGCCAACAGAAAAGGTGTCCTGGTGTGTGATTGTGACGAGGTCCGTCTCCATGGCTGCGGCCACGGTGCACAAAGCGGCCCTGGAACTCGTCAATTGGCCGAATGTTTTTTTTGTGTCAAACGGTACCAAATGATGCTTTATTGCTGCTTTCTAACTGTTCGGCCCCAATATCAATTATTACTTCGCATTGAAAACCTTTCATCGGTGAGGCCAATTACCGCATATTTCCACCTCGGATCTGGGTTCAGCTGCCTCGTGTGGGTTGTCATGCAAGGTGGAACTTTAATTTGACAGCAGTGATGTCTGCACCAACCTGACTTGGACCATTGTGCTCGCTTTCCATCACCGCTTTCGCTGACAAATTATGCCGTGAGGGGTGAATGGATGTTTTGATTCCGTGGAAGTGATGGAAGCCGATGTGGGGTGTGCAAAGGTTTGCAAGAATTGGCTGGGAAAGATTCAAGGCGTTTTCTGCATACCTGGTCGGTACAAGCGTGTGTATAAATGTTGAGGAACCACATGCAGGACTGGAGTCATCCAGGTGATACTCCGCTCGACACCATGCAGCGTGACTGCGGACAGGACCTGTTCAAGTTTGTGACGAATGCCTCCTCGCATGTCAACAACACGTTTCAGAACTTGAAGACATCTCATGCTTTCAGGCGTAGGGTCAACCATCGGCACTTCATCCATAAGCAGATATTCCGGTGAGGATTGCTTGTTGGGAATATGAGTGAGCAGCACGTTGCGGTGTCCTTTCCCTATTGCTGTCACCTGTATCTGCTCTGCATATAAAAATATTTGATGAAGACCATTTTCAATGTATCTTGCAGGAAGCTTGCTATAGTTGAACCTGGGAGGAGATCTAACCCTCCATACTTTCCTCGTCGTCGTCTATCCGGTTGCCCTTTGGGCGTTCGGACCAGAGAGAAAGCTGCTCATTCGATTCCGTCACCGACGTTTGCAGTGGATGCAACAGAATCAGGGCCGACTCCCACAGATCGGGTCGAGGATTCCTTGGGAATGCCCTGGAAGTCTTGTGCACTTGTGAACAAGACTGAGAGCTCAGGACATGAAACTCATGATTTCTGTGGAGTAGCAAGATCTTATTCTCCCCACCTTGACCCCACACCAATTGCTCCTGGCCATAGCTACCTCTTGGGCTCGCTTAGCTCAGGCTCGTATTACTGGGGGAAAGAGCCAAGACCACATGAACTGTCCAGAAACGCAACCCTGTTTGAGGCTGCCCACCCGCCAGTCTCTCCACCAAGCCGCCATAAGTACGGAGAGTCGTGGGTCGTGCCTCCCTTTCCGAGCAGCGGCGGAGCCTGGTCCTCTGCCAAGCCAGCAGCACTGGGGCCAAACGTGTGGCCGCCACAAAATGAAGTGTCCCGAAGGTCAAACGTAAATTAATGTGGGACCACGTGATGGAGATGCTACTTTTATGAATATTAGGGAAGGGAGTGCTTGAGTCTGGACTGGGGAGGTGAGGTGGAACGATTTAAATGGAGTTGATGCTGTGTTGGTCAGAATGAAACATGCCCAGGCCCCGTCTAACTAATCTGGATTATATCCAAACTTACCTGGCAGCAGAGTGAGGTATTCAGGTACCTGTAACTGTGAGCTTGTGCTCGCTACTTTCACCTAATGGGCAAGAGGGGGAATGGCGGCATTCATTAATAAACGCTAAAATTATTAAATATATGTAGTGTGTTTATATATATATACTGAAACGCAAAAGAAACTTACCACCTTTGAAACCTTTAAATATCAACAATAACACTGCGTGTAGTAAATGTGTGAACTTATTTGTGGACAATAGTGTCCTCGCTGTCAGACAAAATGTTCACGGATGGTCACTTGAACCTTCAATGGTCACTTCATAGCACAGCTGTTGAACAGCCCTTTTGACTGTCAGTGATTAGCCAAGGGGTACGGGATGATTTTAATGAGCTGCACGTGATGTCTTGATATTGGCTTTAAAAAGGCCAGTGGAAAATGGGCATTTTGACCGAAAAATTTGACCATTTTGACCAACTTCAAAAAGACCGAAAACGCAAAAGAAACTTACCACCTTTGAAACCTTTAAATATCAACAATAACACTGCGTGTAGTAAATGTGTGAACTTATTTGTGGACAATAGTGTCCTCACTGTCAGACAAAATGGTCACGGATGGTCACTTGAACCTTCAATGGTCACTTCATAGCACAGCTGTTGAACAGCCGTTTTGACTGTCAGTGATTAGCCAAGGGGTACGGGATGATTTTAATGAGCTGCACGTGATGTCTTGATATTGGCTTTAAAAAGGCCAATGCAAAATGGGCATTTTGACCGAAAAATTTGACCATTTTGACCAACTTCAAAAAGACCGAAAACGCAAAAGAAACTTACCACCTTTGAAACCTTTAAATACCCAGAACTGAGACCTGAGACCACCCAGAACTGAGACCTGAGACCACCCAGAACTGAGAACCTTTCAGCATGACAACACTCGTCCCCATGCTGCTCGCTTTACCACTGCATTTCTCCAAGGCGAGAACATCAACACCATGCAGTGGCCTGCACTCTCCCCTGACCTGAATCCCATGGAGCACCTGTGGGATGAGCTTGGGAGACGCGTAGTTGGCAGGGCCAGGACACGGGCAGAGCTGCTTCAGACATTGAGGACTGAGTGGGACAGAATCCAGCAGCAATCCATCCAAAGACTAGTAGGCAGTATACGCCGACGATGCACTGCCTGTATCCAAAACAATGGTGGCCACACACGCTATTGAAAGGGGACTGACATTGCACCCTGTGCTGTTCTGTACTGGAGAACAAACTGATGAGATGGTGGATCTTGGTCAAAAACTTGACATGTCATGAATAAAATGCCAATGTTTCAATTAGCAATTGTTGGTTTGTTTTATTTTGAACTGTTACAATTTTATTACATTTCAAACAAGTGGTAAGTTTCTTTTGCGTTTTCGGTCTTTTTGAAGATGGTCAAAATGGTCAAATTTTTCGGTCAAAATGCCCATTTTGCACTGGCCTTTTTAAAGCCAATATCAAGACATCACGTGCAGCTCATTAAAATCATCCCATACCCCTTGGCTAATCACTGACAGTCAAAACGGCTGTTCAACAGCTGTGCTATGAAGTGACCATTGAAGGTTCAAGTGACCATCCGTGACCGTTTTGTCTGACAGTGAGGACACTATTGTCCACAAATAAGTTCACACATTTACTACACGCAGTGTTATTGTTGATATTTAAAGGTTTCAAAGGTGGTAAGTTTCTTTTGCGTTTCAGTATATATAGAGGGTATATTGGCAATTCCTTTTCTGCATTTCTTGCTAGGCTGGGAGTGTGTGGGACAGAAAGGAGGATGTGGCCCAGGTTGCCTTGAAAGGCTCATTTTGGATATGGAGGAAGTTTATGGAGACACGTCGAACGGTGTAGGTTGGTTGTGGTTTTTTGTTTTTTTTTGTTACCATTATTATTTCTTATTTTGTGTATATGAGTGAATGGGTGAGGGTGTGTGTTTTTGCATGAATTAATTTTTGCATGAGTGTGTTTTTGTGTGTTGAGTGGTGTATGATGTAAGTGTAGGTGGTTGTTTGGTTGGTGTTCTGTATGTATGTGTGTGTATGTGTGTGTGTGTGAATGATCTGGTGTGTTTTGTTGGTGAGTGGTGAAGGGTATAAAGGTGGGTGTTTGAGTGTTCCACCATGTTTGTTTGGTGCTGTGGATTCTGGATGTGGATGTGGAGGTGTTGTTGTTGTTGTTCGCACTGGCTCTGGGTGGGGGTATGTACGCATCCAGGTGCAGTTGCTGCATGTGGATGTGTACGTGCCCCTGCTGGCCCACCTTAGCTGACCGTATCGAGGGTGAAGGGCCGAAACGGGATGATGCTGAGGACATCGACTGAGGACCTCGACTACGGTCAGTGCGGCACACTCAAAGCCCTCCATAACCTGGCCCCATCCTACCTGGCTGACCTCCTCTCCAGACACACTCCCAACCGCAACCTCCGCTCTGCTGGTACCAACCTCCTGACCCCCCCCCCCCCCCACCCCCCATCCAGACCAAATTCAGATCCTGGGGGGACAAGGCCTTCTCCATCGCTGCTCCCACCCTCTGGAACTCACTACCTCACACCATCAGAGACTCCTCCTCACTCACCACATTCAAAACATCACTAAAGACCCACCTGTTCAACACTGCATTCAACATTTAACCCACAGCATTTAACCCCTGACTATCTCTTCTCCTTCTCCCTCCTTTTTGCTTTGAATATTTCCCTATTGCTTCTTGTTTTTTGCAATTGTTTTTATGTTTTGCTATGCATTATTATTTGCACTCTGTCAAAGCG
This sequence comes from Myxine glutinosa, assembly GCF_964187855.1. NCBI lineage: Eukaryota > Metazoa > Chordata > Myxini > Myxiniformes > Myxinidae > Myxine > Myxine glutinosa. The sequence goes on from NC_136265.1 coordinate 145,033,120, forward strand.
TCTTTGGGTTTCCTGAAAAGCGCTATATAAAATAAATGCATTATTATTATTATTATTATTATTATATAATTATATATATAGTTTGGAAAAGTCATCTCGCTTGATATCCGGCCGTCAGGCGTGACTTGTAGCGATGACGTCAGGGGAATCCGCGGATGACTGGGCGGAGCGAAGCGAGCGCGCGCCGGCCTGGAGGAGGAGCGAAGCGCGCGCGCTGGGGATGGAGCGGTGGAGCGAGAGTGCGACCTTCGCCGCTAAGCAGAGCGCGGCGGGACGAGAGAGGAGCAGCCCTGGGCGATGTTCCGGTGAGCGCGGGGCTCTCGGTGAGAAACCGCCATTTCATTCGGCGCGTGTGCGTCGGTCTACGTATGCGTTACAATGCCGTATTATTATTATGATCGTAATCGCTGACTACGCACGCGTTGTGGTAGCGCAATGTTGATTAGTGTCCACGTTTGAGGCTTGAACCTGTTGGCGGTTTCAGAATTCTTCTTTTTGTGCGAATCGTATTTACAAATACATATTGTACATAACATGCAGCTGATTGATACTGCGTGCTCATCGAGCCATTGTCATCGGCATCGGAACACGATCTTATTTGACACTTCGGTGCACCATTTCCGGAAGAGGAGGAGGGAGGGGTTATAACATGGCAGGATAATTATTCTGTACACATATTACGTACACGAATAGATCGACCAAGAAAAACCCATTTTAATTTTCTTGGCTGATGACCGTTATTGTAGTTTCAATTGCCTCGTGCATTGGTTCTCGAAAATACACGCATTTGTACCTAATAATAAATAATATCGTACGACGCTTTCTTCATCATTCAACGTGCACGCGATTCCACCAATCAGACGTGAGGAGGCGTGGCTATGGGCGTGGCTCGTGCGCGCTTCGAAGGACATTCCTGCCGTCGTTTTGTGGAGGTATACTTGAGACTGTGTAATGCTTAAGTAATAAATAACAGCAGTTTTATCACTCTTACTTTCACTGCTGCCATATATATACATATACATATACATATACATATACATATACATAATATACATATATATATATATATATATATATATATATATATATATATATATATTTGACGAAGGAAGCACACTAACCCTATGACATGACTCTGACGTCATGCACATAAATTACATGACGTCAGTGTCATGTCAAAGGGTTCGTGTGCTTCCTTAGTCAAATTTAATGTTCCTGAATGCAAACCTCCTAATTGTCGAGGAGCAGGGCAGAGACAATTTGTCAGCGTGGCAGACTACACTTGTTGCTAACAGGTTGTGCAGCAATTGCTGGGGTGAGACTCCATCTGTGCCTTGCTTCCCAGTCAAGTTAGGGGGTTCAACGTGTGTGTGTGTGTGTGTGTGTGTGTGTGTGTGTGTGTGTGTGTGTGTGTGTGTGTGTGTGTGTGTGTGTGTGTGTGTGTGTGTGTGTGTGTGTGTGTGTGTGTGTGTGTGTGTGTGTGTGTGTGTGTGTGTATATATATGTGTGTGTGTGTGTATGTATGTGTATATATATATATATATTGTGTGTGTGTGTTATTGTAACGATGTTAATTGTTGTGCTTTATTGTGACGTGTGCTCGTGCTGACTGTTTATTGTGTTGATTAAATAGTTTGCAGCAAATTCTTCCAAACGGTGTTGAAGTTTTTCCATTATTTCCTGCTCATCCTGAGCCAGTTTTGTGCCAGCCATGTAAGGTTTATTAATATGTATTTATGTATAATTTATTAATATGTATAATAATATATATTAATATCCAGGTGGGATGGGGATTTGTAGGATTAGCTTGTGGTATAGCATGGTGGTGAGGAAGCCTATGTAATCGGAAGATAAATAAAAATATTTCGCAACAATGATAAACCCATGTGTGTTATGGCCCAGCTTGGCCTGGTCTGCTTTCTTTCCTATTGCAAACTCTATGAGTCCAAAGCATTTGAGGAGGGTATTAGCATGAATGGCTTCTCTAACTTTCTCTTCTCCAACTTTTCTCCAACAGCAGAAAGAAATTATTTTTCACCTTTAATAGAAACATCTGGAAGGCAATGGCAAACCACCCAGTATAACCCTTGCCAAGAAACTGCTTCGGGTAGAACACAAGAATAAGCGTAAGACGGAAGCAGACAAGCAAGATACTTTGTTACGAGATACCCAGTATGCTTCTGGTACCAAATAACCCTCGGGTACCCGCGAACGGTCGGCATCAGCTCGGCAGCGGATAATCTCCCGACCCGTTAGGGCTCTGATGGGCCTGGAACCCCTGCGGAAAGCGTGGAGAATGCCCCAACAAGGCAGGTCGATAAGCCCCTGAGCAAAGCAACACAAATCTCCCAAACGATTTGGAAAACATTCCATCCAAATTTTCTCGTATGCGTTTTGTTCAAGCGGATAATCCAAGGAGGGGGAGAAGATATGAACACCGAGACTGCTTGAGTGACAAAGTTAAAGCGATGCTGTACTCGTGCAATATTGATGTCCTTGTAGGCCGAGCTAACGATCCACGATACCCAAGTTTGACTTGCTTTGCTGGAGTGATATGAGCATGGTTAAAACAGTGCATTGAGAAAGTATTCAGACCCCTTCACTTTTTTCACATTTTGTTATGTTGCAGCCTTTTGCTGAAATCGTTTAAATTCATTTTTTCCCCTCATCAATCTGCACTCAATACCCCATAATGACAAAGAGAAAACAGGATTTTAGAAAGTTTTGCAAATTTAATAAAAAGAAAAAACTGAAATATCACATTGACAAAAGTATTCAGACCCTTTGCTATGACACTTGAAATTTAGCTCAGGTGCCTCCCATTTCTCTTGATCATCTTTGAGATGTTTCTACACCTTGATTGGAGTCCACCTGCGGTAAATTCAATTGATTGGACATGATTTGGAAAGGCACACCTGTCTATATAAGGTCTCACAGCTGACAATGCATATCAGAGCAAAAACCAAGCCATGAGGTCGAAGGAACTAACTGCCTGCAGAGCTCAGGGACAGGATTGTGTCGAGGCACAGATCTGGGGAAGCCTACAAAAAAATTCTGCTGCATTGAAGGTTCCCAAGAGCACAGTGGCCTCCATAATTCTTAAATGTAAGACGTTTGGAACAACCAGGACTCTTCCTAGAGCTGGCCGCCCGGCCAAACTGAGCAATCGGGGGAGAAGGGCCTCGGTAACAGAGGTGACCAAGACCGTGATGGTCATTCTGGCTGAGTTCCAGAGATCCTGTGTGGAGATGGGAGAAACTTCCAGAAGGACAACAATCACTGCAGCACTCCACCGATCTGGGCTTTATTGCAGAGTGGCCAGACGGAAGCCTCTCCTCAGTGAAAGACACATGAAAGCCCGCTTGGAGTTTGCCAAAAAGCATCTAAAGGACTTTCAGACTGTGAGAAACAACATTCTGCGGGCTTTCATGTCTTTCACTGAGGAGAGGCTTCCGTCTGGCCACTCTGCAATAAAGCCCAGATCGGTGGAGTGTCCAACACCCCCACTGAATCAAACTAATAAATTACCTATATGGTTCCTGAGTTGTACCTCTCTATACATTGACCCATTATCATGACTCGACTGCCTGTTGGACGGGGAAATTTGTATACCTCTTCAATATGAAAAGCGGTTACATTGCTGAAGTAATGGGACGGCCCACCCAGACGTGAAATGGACCGACCTCACCTGCGTTCACCTGCATATATTGTTTTCACCCTGAAAAGCAGCACACACCCTATTAAAGATTGAATAAACGGTTATGAATAAATAAAACAACATAGTGCGGAACTGTCCCAATATTTTTGGTAATATAGCATACTCCTTCGTTGTTGGTAGGTGGCAGGTGCTAGTTATGTTTTGCATCAAGAAGCAGGATAATCGTTTTCGACTGTATGTAACATGTTCCTAGATTAAACTTTTAGAAATGCAAAATATAATTACCTCCGGCACCGAAGGTGGGCAGAGGTTGTGTCTGTTTGATGTCTGTTGTGTCTGTCAGCACACACCCCTGTCTGTTTGTCTGTCTGTCTACCTGCCTGTGAACAGGATATCTCAAAAAGTTGTGGACGGATTCGGACGAAATTTGGCAGAGATGTAGCGTATGTGACAAGGATTAAATTATTAGATTTTTGTGAAGACCTGGATCCGGATCCGGTTACTAGAAGTTTTTAAAGTGATTCTTCACCATTGGGAGATAGGGCCAAAAACGATACATAGTAGGATAACTCAAAAAGTTATGGATGGATTTGGACTAAACTTGGTTGACCGGTTGGGTGTGTGACAAGGACGATTCGATTAGATTTCGGTGAAGATCTGAATATGGATTCGGATATGAGAATTGTATAATTTTTTAAGTGATTCTTCACCATTGGGAGATCGGGACAAAAACGATACATAGCGGGATATCTCAAAAAGTTATGGATGGATTTGGACGAAACTTGTGGAGAGGTTCGGTGTCCGACAAGGAAGAATCTATTCAATTTTGGTGAAGATATGAATATGGATTTTGATACAATAATTATTTAAGTGATTCTTCAACATTGAGAGATCGGGTGAAAAGCGATATATAACATGATATTTAAAAAAGTTATGGACGAGTTGGTTTGGTGACAAGAACAAGGCGATTAGATTTTGGTTCAGGTCCGAATCCAGATCCGACCTTTCAGTGGGATACAAAACATAAACTGTTCAGCCAGGCGGAGGTATGCGCTCAACTGAGTCCCCTTATAGTTTCATATTAAATTATGACTACCCTTATAAAAAAAATTCATGAGACCCTCATCGGATTCTCTTGAAAAATAATAGGGGAAACCGTCTCGCTCGTTTGCTTGGTCATCACGAGCAATATGAGGAGAGCAGTGTCCGAGTGTCGCATCATCATCATCATCATCATCATCATATATCATGCTCTATAGTCTATACAGTGCTTTTTTTTTTGGTTTGTTGTTTGTATACAGGATCGAGGCTCGTGAAAGAGCTAACATTTATCACACAAAAAAAATCAAAGACACACAAAACATATAATAAGGGTAAAGGTAGACAAGATGGGGAGAGAAGGGGAAGCATACAAACACAACATTTGAGAGCAGGGACATCGGGAGATCTGTGGGAGGGCTTGGGGGGAGGAGGCGTGGGAAGGGGGAGAGGGGTGGGAGAAGTATAAAACACAAGAACACTGCAAGGACTTCCAGGCAGGAAGTTGGTATTTCAGAAAAGTGAATCTGGGGTTAAATTAGCGGGGGTAGAAAAGATCAAGGTTTTGGATGGGGGAAGATAAGAGATGGTGGTGAACAGCCGTTTTAAAGACCTGGAGGGAGGAGTGGGATTGAAGAGAGTGAGGGAGTTTGTTCCCAGAGGCGGGAGAAAAGAGGAGTGAAGGTGAGCAAAGAGTCTTGATTTTGGCAGTTTAACCATAAGAGGGTTGCAGGCAGATCTTGTGCGACCTGGAGGAATATTTGGGGGTTCTGCTGAATCCGTTTTTGGCTCGTGGTTACAATTCCGAATGGGGCGCCACTCCAACGCAGGATCCTCGACCGAGTATGCAGGAAATTGTAATTTGTTCAGGGTGCCGGTGATAACTTGGCGTCTCTTCACAAAGGACACCGTGGGATCTTAAGGTCTATCAACTAATGCCGGCAGATGGGACACTCAGTTTGACGTCCATCCGAAGGACGGCACACATCGATGAATCGCCCTGCATGTGAAACACAGGGATGACAGTTTATATCTGGGTTGAGATTTTAACCCATGATGAACTAGATGGTATTCATATAATACTTACCCTGCGCAGTCTTGAGAAGGACTTGGTGCCAACTCTTCTGTTTTTTAAGGGTTTTTATTTATTTAACCAAGATGGCTGCCAGACCAGTGACTGATGATGTCACTTTTATCAAACTATATTTCCCATGGGTAGTTGATCAATTAGTTAAAGATTTGCATTGATCGGATTTGTGTGTGGATGTCGGTGACTCCATTATGACGTCATAATTCGACAAGTACAGAACTTCATCCGATCAAGATGAAATTTATTGAGCGTCATCTGTGGATAAATTGGTTGAGAAAAAAAGAATAATGATGACGTCATCGGTCACGTGTTTTGGCCGCCATAATTGTTTTGACACAAAAGCCTTAAAAAACACTAAAACACATCCTGGCGATGGTCTGCGATCTCTGATTGCTCTATCCTGTTTTCCATGTAGAGGTTTCGGAGATATCGAGGTGCAAAGTTTTTCGTTTTTCCAAGATGGCGCCTGTACTACGTGACCAATGATGTAATAATTATCAATTAAAAAAATTATACGGGAGTCGGCGCTCCAATGGTGAAGATCTAGTGTCCATCGGACCAACAGTTGCTAAGAAAAAAAATAATTCATTACTTATCGAATCAAGCGTTGTACTTGTCGAATTATGATGTCATAATGAAGTCACCGATGACATCATCATTAACATATCTTATTCCCCAAAGGGAGTGCTTAACATTGAACCATATTTTAAAAAATTCCATGGAGTGGTTTCCGAGATATAGAGGTGCAACCTTTTCGATTTTTCCAAGATGTCGCCTGTACCATGTGACCAATGACGTCATAATCATCATTAGAACAATTATACAGGAGGAGCCGCTCATATTCTGAAAATTTCGTGTTCATCAGACTAACAGTTGCAAAGGAATTTATTTTTTCATACTGATCAGATCAAGCGGTGTACTTGTCGAATTATGACGTCATAATGCAGGCACCTATGACATCTTCATTTAAAAAAAAAAAAAAAAACACCTTTAGAGGCCATTTTTCCCCACAAGCGGGGGTTGGCCTTTTTCGAGGACCGTGGTTGTTGTTGTTTTTCGGTCCCCTTTTTGAAGCAATGTTTTACGGCCGGATGCCCTTCCTGCCGCCAACCCTTTTTGTCGCCTTTTACGACAAGCAGGGAATTACCAGTGAACTGGTACTCAATTTGCCGACCTCGGAAGGATGACAGGCTGAGTCAACCCCCCTGGCGTTAATTCAGCAATCGACCAGGATTCGAACCCAGGATCCTAGGATCCTAAGCCAACACCAGGGATCAGATCAAGTGGTGTACTTGTCGAATTATGACGTCATAATGGAGGCACCTATGACATCTTCATTAACATATCTTATTCCCCAAAGGGAGTACTTGACAATGAGCCATGTTTCGATTTTGCCATTCAGCGGTTTGGGAGATATGGACTATGGAGGTGTAACGTTTTTCCAAGATGGCGTCCGTACCACGTGACCTATGACGTCATACTTATCAGTAAAATAAATATACAGGCAGAGGCGCTCCTACGGTAAAATTTCATGTCAATCAGACCAACGGTTGCCGAGAAAATGAATTTTAAAAATGCAGACGCACACGTACAGTACACGTACGCAACCGAATGCCTAACACTGCGTTTCGCTTCGTGAGCACGGGATAACAACTCAAAAGGTGAGTGTGCCTACCTTTAGGGGTCTGGGCTATCCTGCCAGCCCACGTCCTTTGTTTTGAAGTAATACAAAATACCTCTCCATTGTGGACATGACATGATACCGTATACACCTCCACCCACTCACCTTTCGTTGTGTTGACTGAATTTCCAGTTATGGCAATTTGCGGGCACTATACAACCATCCAGGTGTGCCAGCCCTTGGTTAATCTAGATTATCTCGACCATCACACTCAGGCAGCAGCAGATGTGCATCATTAACCGGGGCATTTACCTCGACCGAGTCCAAGCAAGGTTTGAACTGTTATGTTGATTTCAATAACTCATCTCTTGGTTTGTATCGATCTGGTTTGTATCTTAAGGAAAAATGCTAAGGTGAAAAAAAGACAAGACCGATAGGTCTAACAGCGGCTTAACCGGAGAAATTTGGAGAAATTTCAGACTCATCGGATCACGCATTCTACCTGTCGATTTATGACGTTATAATTAAGGCACCTATGACATCATCATTAACATTGGTCATTCCCCATGGGGAGTACTTCACAATGAGCAGCCTTTCAATTTTTTCCACACAGCGACTTCGGAGATGTAGAGGTGAAAGGTTATTCGGTTTTTCCAAGATTGCGCCCGTACCACGTGACCTAAGACGTCATAATTATCAGTTGAAAATTATACACGAGGAGCCGCTCCTATGGTGAATTTTTTTGTGTCAATCGGACCAACGGTTGCACAGAAAAACGAATTTTAAAGGGAACTAGAACGCCACTCAGTAGAGCGCATACTCCCACCGTGGGTTTAGTTGGAATAATACGTTTTGTTTAACATCCCCTCTCCCCAAAACAATAAATGAAAAAGAAAGTAAGCCCTAACTGTCAGAGAATTTATTTTGATATATCTCGGAATTAGAGGAGAAAAACATCATTTAAGAATAAGAATAAAAGCTTTAATGCAGTAAAACAGAAAAAATCTTTCCCAAAAAAATTCCCAAAAAACATTCCTGGATCCGGAATAATATCCTGATCTTCACCAAAAACTAATCAATTCTTCATTATCCCAAGGGCAATCATCCCACCAACTTTCATCCAAATCCGTTCAGAACTTTTCCAGATATCTTGTTCACAAACACACGAACATACGAACATACGAACACACACGCACACACACACACACGGATGGACACGATCGAATGCATTATGCCCTGGCGGGAGTAATAAACCTGAAAATCGCAGAGCCAGAACCACCAGAATTATTTATTTGGTCTGGGAAGCCCATGCGAGGTTTCTTCTTCTTCAGCCTCTCACAACCCTGGGTGAATATGCGATCTTTTTTTAAAAAGTTGGAATTTTGCCAAATCTGTTTCATTTGTTTGTTAATATACCTCAGCCATTGACAAATCTGGAATTATAATTTTATTTGAGGTTCAAATTAACCCGGGAGATTGTGTCAAACGATGCCTGCAAGTCTGTACACGTGATAAATAAAATTAATCGTCCACAGTCGAAGACCCTTCTTCTTCATGCAATAACAACTTGTAGCTTCCAGACCGTACATCCAATCATCTTCAAATTTTGCACACTTTTGCACACTCTTCATGACTTATACTGCAGTATGAAGTTGCATGTCGATCAATGAAGTGGTTCAAGAGATATAAATGTTTTTATTATTTGCGTTTAATTAACGATGTCTGCCAAACCACGTGACCTATCGCAAATTCTAAAAGGACATTTTAGTAGATTGATATGCTGAATAGATCTGTGAAGTTTCCCCTCGATTGGATCACAAATGAGGGAGGAGATAGGTTTTAAAGGTTTGTGCTTAAAAACGTCATAATTCTGAAACCATGTGATGCATGACGTCATGCTCGCTGACTTTTTTTGTTCGTCATGGGTATTGGGTATGTGATTCTGCATGCAAAGTTTGGCCTCGATCTGTTCAGGCGTTTTGGAGAAAATTGGATTTTAGTGTTTTTCACTCAAAACAATATGGCGGCCGAACCACGTGACCTGTGATGTCATAATTACCATTAAAATATTCTCTTCAGACCGAGTCCCTCCTATGGTGAAAATTTCTCTCAATCGGTCCAATTATTGCAGAGAAAATGGTTTTTAAAGGAAAACAGAAAAAAAAATTCCCCAAAAAATTCCCAAAAACAATTCTTGGATCCGGAATAATATCCTGAGCTTCACCAAAAACCAATCAATTCTTCCTTATCCCAAGGGCAATCATCCCACCAACTTTCATCCAAATCCGTTCAGAACTTTTCCAGATATCTTGTTCACAAACACACACACACACACACACGGACGGACACGAGCGAATGCATTACTCCCTGGCGGGAATAATAAACCCGCAAAATGCCGGCGGAAGGGACATACCATACATACGGACGGACAGCCAAACGCTGTTCTATACGGCATTGCCCCACGGGCTACGCCATAAAAATCTTCATCTTCACAATGACGCAATTGATGCAGAATATTCAGCAATGCTTTGAACCCTGTTATTTTATCGGTTTATTCAAAATCAAAGATATTTCAAGTATATTGGTTGGTCTTGTGCGTTCTTCTATCTGTCTGTTTGTTTGTCAATCGCATACACGTCACAATTTTAAACCGATCTTCACGAAACTTTACCAGTTGGTCGAGTTGGTCATAAGGAAGAAGCATATTGATTTTGATGTCAAAGGTCATTTTGAGGTCAAATTTCTATGATTTTTTCATCCGATTGACTTGAAAATTGAACAGCATTTTCATATTGAGTCGGTGAATTGCAAAACCAACTATTTTGAGGTCAAAAGGTCAAAGGTCAACTCAACGTCAAACTTCAAAAATCATCAATTTTCATGTGTAAAACTGTAAATTTTCATCCGCTTGTCTTGGAAATTAAACACCAATTGGACAATGCTTCACTGAATTGGGAAACCAACTATTCTTGTGGTCAAAATGTCAAAGGTCAACTCAAGGTCAAACTTCCAAAATCATCAATTTTGATCTGAAAAATTGTCGCTTTTCATCCTATGAACTTGTGAATTAAACAGCAATTAGTGCATAAATTAATTGGCAAAACAAATATTTTTTTTATGTCAATAGGTCAAAGGTCAACTGAAGGTCAAACTTCTAATATCAATTTTCATCTGAAATATCATCAATTTTAATCCGATTAACTTGAGCTTTGATTGATATCGTCAATTTTAATCTTAATGAAATGGACAATTTGATGTATCCATGGCAACCTTTTATTTTGGGGAGGGGTGGATTTTGCAAGTATCGTGCTCTGCATAACGTTTTTCTTGTTTATTTATTTGTTCTTTTACGCTGCTTTTTGGGGGGAGATTGTGCATAAATCACATGCAGGACAAAAGCATTGGTGATTAGTAGATATCGGTGTACGGTACTTAACGTAGAAAACCATAGATATTAGGAGACGATACTTAATACAGCTTTTAATTTTAGGATAAGACCTAAAAGGACCCTCTTGTTATTATTCGCGAGATATAGGTTGGTCTGTTACCGCTTCCATCTGAACCCCTGGCTCAAGATGCAGCTTTGTTATGTTCAAATCCCACACACCATATGTCCCACACACTTGTGTCTCTCCACCTTGCATACATATGGTCGTCCTCATTTCTAGGTGCCATGTCACAGTTGCCATTCTGTTGCGAGCCTCGTCCATCTTTCATCATAGCATCTTGCCAACCATCCAGCCGATGCCCATTTAATTATCATTATAATGTTGTTTGCTCTTGTCCATTCTCTAATCCACTTTTTTGCCTTTCGGTGTCTTCCCGTGCAGCCCTCCATTGTGCTCTCCACACTCCTTCATGCTGTTTGTTGTTTCCTTTCTATTTCTTTACTTAAATGGCCAGATTTCGCTTTCGGAAAGCATCACCGGCATTACACACTCATCGAAGGTTATTTTGACACCATTTTGTGAAGATCCAAATATGGATCTGGATACAAGAGTTTTTCAATTTTTTCAAGCAATGCTTCACCAATGAGAGATTGGGCCAAAACAATGTTGTTACGGTGTCCGGAGGTTAGAAATCCCACTCCTGAACACCAAATTGTTACGGTGGAACGTACCGTACCCTCCGTTGGTGTACCACTTTCTTTTGTACTTCTTTCTTTTGTTCCTGGATGGAAATTTAGACGGCCGAGCAACCGTTCTTACCCGCCGGACTCATGCTGATTTTGTTACGGCCGATTGCGACTCTGGGTGCAAGCAATGGCTGACCAATGGAAGAAAACCCTCCCATCCACTTTCTGAATAATCCTCTCCAAGAAGTTCTGTCACTCAAGCTTTTGGGTCTCACTATCTGCCATGATCTTTCCTGGGAAAACCACATTTCCAAGCTGGCCTCCAAAGCCAGTCGCCGACTGGGCATCCTCCGTCGTGCGAAGTCCTTCCTTGGCACACCTGAGCTCCTCACCACATACAAGGCTTTCATCCGCAGCTCAATGGAATACTGCTCTCCCGTCTGGGCTGGTGCTCCTGCCTCACACCTAGCTCATCTTCACGCTGTTGAAACCAAAGCGTTTAGAATTACCTTTTAGAATTACCCCTTAGAATTACCTTTTAGAATTACCCCTTAGAGTTACCGTTTAGAATTACCCTTTCGAATTACCCCTTAGAATTACCTTTTAGAATTACCCCTTAGAATTACCCTTTCGAATTACCCCTTAGAATTACCCTTTCGAATTACCCCTTAGAATTACCTTTTAGAATTACCCCTTAGAGTTACCGTTTTGAATTACCCTTTTGAATTACCTTTTAGAATTACCCCTTAGAATTACCCTTTCGAATTACCCCTTAGAATTACCCTTTCGAATTACCCCTTAGAATTACCGTTTAGAATTACCGTTTAGAATTACCTTTTAGAATTACCCCTTAGAATTACCGTTTAGAATTGCCCCTTAGAATTACCTTTTAGAATTACCTTTTAGAATTACCTTTTAGAATTACCCTTTAGAATTACCTTTTAGAATAACCCTTTAGAATTACCCCTTAGAATTACCTTTTAGAATTACCCCTTAGAATTATCTTTTAGAATTATCCCTCAGAATTACCTTTTAGAATTACCCCTTAGAATTGCCTTTTAGAATTACCATTTAGAATTACCATTTAGAATTTCCCCTTGGAATTACCTTTTAGAATCACCCTTTGGAATTACGCCTTAGAATTACCATTTAGAATTTCCCCTTAGAATTACCTTTTAGAATTACCCCTAAGAATTACCTTTTAGAATTACCCCTCAGAATTACCTTTTAGAATTACCCCTTAGAATTGCCTTTTAGAATTACCATTTAGAATTACCTTTTAGAATTTCCCCTTGGAATTACCTTTTAGAATCACCCTTTGGAATTACGCCTTAGAATTACCCTTTAGAAAATACCTTTTAGAATTACCCCTTAGAATTACCTTTTGGAATTACCAGTAACCCTGGTGTTGGGCTAGCGGCTTGGGTGCCGGCTTAGGATCCTAGGATCCTGGGTTCGAATCCCGGTCGATTGCTGAATTAACGCCAGGGGGGTTGACTCAGCCTGTCATCCTTCCGAGGTCGGCTAATTGAGTACCAGTTCACTGGTAATTCCCTGTTTGTCGTTAAAGGCGGCAAAAAGGGTTGGCGTCAGGAAGGGCACCCGGCCGTAAAACATTGCTTCAAAAAGGGGACCAAAAAAACAACAACAACCACGGTGCCCGAAAAAGGCCAACCCCCGCTTGCGGGGAAAAATGGCCTCTAAAGGTGGTTTTTTTTTTTTTTTTTTATTACCTTTTGGAATTACCCCTTTAGAATTACCGTTTAGAAGTACCATTTGGAATTATCTTTTAGAATTACCCTTTAGAATTACCTTTTAGAATTACCTTTTGGAATTACCCTTTGGAATTACCCTTTAGAATTACCTTTTAGAATTACCTTTTAGAATTACCCTTTAGAAATACCCTTTGGAATTACCCTTTAGAATTACCTTTTAGAATTACCCTTTGTAATTACCATTTAGAATTACCTTTTAGAATTACCTTTTGGAATTACCCTTTGGAATTACCTTTTAGAATTACCATTTAGAATTACCATTTAGAATTACCATTTAGAATTACCCTTTGGAATTACCATTTAGAATTACCTTTTAGAATTACCATTTAGAATTACCATTTGGAATTACCCTTTGGAATTACCATTTAGAATTACCTTTTAGAATTACCTTTTGGAATTACCCTTTGGAATTACCTTTTAGAATTACCATTTAGAATTACCCTTTGGAATTACCATTTAGAATTACCTTTTAGAATTACCATTTAGAATTACCATTTGGAATTACCCTTTGGAATTACCCTTTAGAATTACCTTTTAGAATTACCTTTTGGAATTACCCTTTGGAATTACCCTTTAGAATTACCTTTTAGAATTACCCTTTAGAATTACCATTTAGAAATACCCTTTGGAATTACCCTTTAGAATTACCTTTTAGAATTACCTTTTAGAATTACCATTTAGAATTACCTTTTAGAAATACCCTTTTAGAATTACCTTTTAGAATTACCATTTAGAATTACCATTTAGAAATACCCTTTGGAATTACCATTTAGAATTACCATTTGGAATTACCCTTTGGAATTACCATTTAGAATGACCCTTTAGAATTACCATTTAGAATTACCATTTAGAATTACCATTTAGAATTACCCTTTAGAATTACCATTTAGAATTACCATTTGGAATTACCCTTTAGAATTACCTTTTAGAATTACCTTTTGGAATTACCCCTTAGAATTACCTTTTGGAATCACCCCTTTGAATTACCATTTAGAATTACCCTTTGGAATTACCCTTTAGAATTACCTTTTAGAATTACTTTTTAAAATTACCTTTTGGAATTAACTTTTAGAATTACCTTTTAGAATTACCCCTTAGAATTACCATTTAGAATTACCTTTTAGAATTACGCCTTAGAATTACCTTTTGGAAATACCCTTTAGAATTACCTTTTAGAATTACCCCTTAGAATTACCCTTTCGAATTACCCCTTAGAATTACCATTTAGAATTACCATTTAGAATTACCTTTTAGAATTACCCCTTAGAATTACCTTTTGGAATTACCCCTTAGAATTACCTTTTGGAATTACCTTTTAGAATTACCTTTTGGAATTACCCCTTAGAATTACCTTTTGGAATTACCCCTTAGAATTACCTTTTGGAATTACCCTTTAGAATTACCTTTTAGAATTACTTTTTAAAATTACCTTTTGGAATTAACTTTTAGAATTACCTTTTAGAATTACCCCTTAGAATTACCATTTAGAATTACCTTTTAGAATTACGCCTTAGAATTACCCTTTCGAATTACCCCTTAGAATTACCATTTAGAATTACCATTTAGAATTACCTTTTAGAATTACCCCTTAGAATTACCTTTTGGAATTACCCCTTAGAATTACCTTTTGGAATTACCTTTTAGAACTACTCCTTAGAATTACCATTTAGAATTACCCTTTCGAATTACCATTAGAATTACCATTATAATTATCCTGTAGAACCATTTATGACCCATTAGAATTACCCTTTAGAACCCTTTACAATTAAACACGGTGGGTTAAAAGGTTCTTCGTCATTTTTGCCAGACGGACATAGCCAAATATTGACGCGGCTTCATCGCTTGTAAATAAAAACGTGTGTTCAATGATGCCGTTGTTGAGATGATTATCGGATTCTGTCGATGCGTTTGTCACCTTCCTGTAAACTGTTCATTCCCGACAAACTGCACAGCCTTTTGATTGACACATTCGCTTTGATTTGCGCCTGCATTTGGAGAATTTCTGCTGGGATGTTGCCACATTAAGTCCATGTGCACGTGACCGAAAGCCCCAGGACGCAGCTGTGATATGTAACTTTGTAAACCCTGACCCGCTACTGTCCCGTCCTTCCCACACTTCCAGATTTTCCCATTGTCCATTGTCTCCCATAGCGTGAAATCCTTGCTGTGGATTTCCAGCCGGAAGTGTTTCTCTTGTTCTTTCATCATGATGTTGGGACCACCAAGTTGCTATTGAATAAAGTAATTATGGCTTTGATGGAAAATTGTGTGGATTGGAGAGGGAGACGTGGGGTTGAATGAAAACAATAACAAGTGAACCCCAAAGGTTGGCGAGTTATATATATATGAATGTTAAAAAAAAAATCCCACAAAAACCTTTGGCTGCTTCAAGATCTTCCCTTGTGTTCCATTCCATGTCATGCAGTCCTCTGCACGATTTTCACATGTCATATTCTTATCAATAGCTTATTTTGGCAATAAGTCATGTCACGAACATGGCAATAAGTCATGTCACGAACCCGGCAATAAGTAATGTCAGGAACCTGGCAATAAGTCATGTCACGAACATGGCAATAAGTCATGTCACGAATTGGCAATAAGTAATGTCAGGAACCTGGCAATAAGTCCTGTCATGAGCCTGGCAATACGTTTTGTCATGAGCCTGGCAATAAGTCATATCACGAACCCGGCAATAAGTCATATCACGAACCCGGCAATAAGTCATATCACGAACATGGCAATAAGTCATATCACGAACCCGGCAATAAGTCATATCACGAACCTGGCAATAAGTCATATCACGAACCCGGCAATAAGTCATATCACGAACCCGGCAATAAGTCATATCACGAACCTGGCAATAAGTCATATCACGAACCCGGCAATAAGTCATATCACGAACCCGGCAATAAGTCATATCACGAACCCGGCAATAAGTCATATCACGAACTTGGCAATAAGTCATATCACGAACCCGGCAATAAGTCATATCACGAACATGGCAATAAGTCATATCACGAACCCGGCAATAAGTCATATCACGAACCCGGCAATAAGTCATATCACGAACCCGGCAATAAGTCATATCACGAACCCGGCAATAAGTCATATCACGAACCCGGCAATAAGTCATATGACGAACTTGGCAATAAGTCATATCACGAACCCGGCAATAAGTCATATCATGAACCCGGCAATAAGTCATATCACAAACCCGGCAATGTCATATCACGAACCTGGCAATAAGTCATATCACGAACCCGGCAATAAGTCATATCACGAACCCGGCAATAAGTCACCATCAAACCAGTCACCATCATCAAATAAGTTTCACCATCAAACCTTTTGTCTGCCCCATTCTTCCCTTTCTCCAAGCTATTCTGAAATCTCTGACACACCTTCAACAGCTCTCCCTACCTCTTCCTCCTCTTCCACATCTTACCCTACTCCCCCCCGCCCCCTGTTCTGTATCCGATGCTCCCCCTTCCTCTTCATTAACGGTATGGACCTCAAACATCCGGGGCCTTCGCTCAAACTTGACTGATCTCTCCATACAGGTTGCTTCTGACAAACCAGACTTGATCTACTAAACAGAAACTTTCCTCCTTCATGATGTCTCTGATTCCTTGGTATCTCTCCCAGGTTACTCCCTCCTCCAGTATGATAGACCTGAGCCTCGTCCTGGAGGTGGGGTTGCTATCTTTATAAAAAAAACTCTCTTCCTCACTCGCCCTGCACTGCCCTATCTCCACCTCACCCCAAGGAATACCTTTGGCTACGGCTGCCCCTTCGCTCCCACCTTTTGTTCAAATGTGTGTTGTACCGTCCACCAAACAGTGATGACTCCATCTACATCTCGCTGTCTGATAATATGGGCCAACTTCTATCGACCCACCCCAACTCTCTCTTCCTCATATGTGGTGATTTCAATTGTCACCATGCCAGTTGGCTGGGTGTGGGTACCTCTCTCACCAGCCATGCCTCTTCAGCAAAGGACTTCTGCGACTCACTGGGACTGACACAATCTGTCAATTTCCCGACCCGGATCTCAGTCAACGGAGCATCTTCTCTTCTGGACTTGGTTATGACTAACTTCCCTGAAAATGTCTGCTGCTCTTCTTCTGCTCCAATCGGCTGATCTGATCATGTGCTTGTTAAAGTGGACATCTCTCTGACCATTCTCAGAGAGCCTCCTCAGCGTCGACGAGTCTGGCATTTCACTCAGGCCAACTGGCACGGTCTTCAAGCAGCCATCAATCATCTGGACTGGTCTCCCATCTCTACCGCCTCTGACATCAACTCATCCTGGGAATTCTTCCAAAGTAAATTGCTCTCTCTCATGCACAGATTTATCCCATCTCGTCTTCAGTTGTCATACCCTTCCTCCCGTCCATGGTACACGGAATCTTGTGGTGAGGCTGTTGCCCAGAAACAACTTGCTTTCGTCTCCTGGAAAGCAAATCCAACGGAAGGAAATCTCATTTCCTTTCACAAAGCCCAAAACAAGTGTGTGTCCACCCTCAGGAGAGCCAGGAAACAATATCTTTCCGTTCTCAAGACCGAACTCTCTTATCTGTCTCCCTCTTCCAAATCCTGGTGGCGTCTGGTCAAATCTGTTTCTGGTGTTTGTTCCCCCCTCCATCCCCTCCCTCACCTCAAACGGCTACACGGCTGACTCCGCACGTGAAAAAGCTGAATGCCTCAACTCTGTGTTTGCCTCTAAATCTTGTGTCCCAAACCCATCCCTCTCTGTATCCACCATACCCAGTCGTACCCAGCTGCTCCTGGACTCTGTGTCCTTTCCTCCTGACAAGGTGGAAAAGTTTCTGTCAACCCTCGACTCTGATTCTGCAACTGGACCTGATGGCATCAGCCCACGGGTCCTAAAATCCTGTTCTTCCGCTCTTTCACTCCCTCTCTCTGTTCTCTTCACCCTCTCTTTTGCTCAAGGTCATCTGCCATCTGCTTGGAAATCAGCCAACATCACTGCTTTGCACAAAAAAGGTGCAAAAACAGATCCTAGCAACTACAGACCAATCAGCCTTCTCCCAATTATCAGCAAAGTCATGGAATCCATCATTGCTTCAGATATGAAATCTTTCCTCTTCTCCAATGGCTTGATCTCTGATGATCAATTTGGTTTCAGACCTGGTCACTCTACTCTGGACATGCTGCTTCTGCTTTCTCAACAATGGATGGAGGTCCTCAATGCCAAAAAGGAAATTAGAGCTGTCTCCCTTGACATATCACGTGCCTTCGATACGGTCTGGCACCCCGCTCTGCTCACCAAACCCTCCTCCTTTGGTATCCATGGAAATCTCCACGCATGGCTGGCGGACTTCCTCTCTAGTCGTAGTCAACGTTTGGCCCTGAATGGGTTTCTCTCATCTCCTCTTCCTGTTCAGGCTGGAGTTCCCCAAGGCAGTGTTCTGGGCCCTGTGCTTTTTCTGGTCTTCATCAATGATCTCTCTGACTCTCTTTAAAATCCTCTCTATCTCTTTGCTGATGACTCTACTCTCTGTCGCTCCATTCCTCATCCCTCAGAACGGCAGTCTACAGCCTCCTCACTCTCTGCAGACCTGGACAAAATCACAGACTGGGCAAACAAGTGGAACATGTCTTTCAATCCTGACAAATCTCACACTCTTACGATGTCTCTCCGAAAAGACCGACTGGACAACCCTCCCATCCACTTTCTGAATAATCCTCTCCAAGAAGTTCTGTCACTCAAGCTTTTGGGTCTCACTATCTGCCATGATCTTTCCTGGGAAAACCACATTTCAAATCTGGCCTCCAACGCCAGTCGCCGACTGGGCATCCTCCGTCGTGCGAAGTCCTTCCTTGGCACACCTGAGCTCCTCACCACATACAAGGCTTTCATCCGCAGCTCAATGGAATACTGCTCTCCCCTCTGGGCTGGTGCTCCTGCCTCACACCTAGCTCGTCTTCACGCTGTTGAAACCAAAGCGTTCAGAATCGTTGGAATCTCCCGCGATGAAGCTAACTCCAAGGGCCTTTCACTCACTCACCGCAGGCAGGTTGGTGGTCTTTCCGTCTTCTACCGACTCCTCTCTGGCCTTGCTCCCCCCCCCCCCCCCCCCCCCCCCAGCTCTCTCTGGGCTCTGGCCCCCAAATATTCCTACAGGTCGCACAAGATCTGCCTGCAACCCTCTTATGTTTAAACTACCAAAATCAAGACTCTCTGCTCACCTTCACTCCTTCATTCCTCTTTTCTCCCGCCTCTGGAACAAACTCCCTCACTCTCTTCAATCCCACTCCACTCTCCAGGTCTTTAAAAAACAGCTGTTCACCACCATCTCTTATCTTCCCCCATCCAAAACCTTGATCTTTTCTACCCCCGCTAATTTCACCCCAAATCCACTTTTTTTAAATACCAACTTCTGTCCGGGAAGTCCTTGGTGTCCTTGCGTTTTATACTTCTCCCACCACCCCCCCCCCCCACCCCCTTCCCACGCCTCCTCCTCCCCCCAAGCCCTCTCCCTCCCACACATCTCCCTGCTCTCAAATGTTATGTTTGTGTGCTTCCCCTTCTCTCCCCATCTTGTCCTCCGCTCCCTCTTTTTATATATTTTGTTTGTCTGGTTGATTTGTTTGTGAAATAAATGTTAGCTCTTACACGAGCCTCGATTCAGTATACAAAAAAAAAAGAAAAGAAAAAAAAAAGTCCTGTCATGAGCCTGGCAATAAGTCCTGTCATGAGCCTGGCAATAAGTCATGTCACGAACATGGCAATAAGTCATGTCACAAACACAGCAATAAGTCATGTCATGAACCCGGCAATAAGTCATGTCACGAACATGGCAATAAGTCGTATCATTAACCCGGAAATAAGTCATGTCACGAACCCGGCGATAAGTCATGTCACGAATCGGCAATAAGTCATGTCAGGAACCTGGCAATAAGTTCTGTCATGAGCCTGGCAATACGTCATGTCACGAACACAGCAATAAGTCATGTCACAAACCCGGCAATAAGTCATATCACGAACCCGGCAATAAGTCCTTTCATGAACCCGGCAATAAGTCCTATCATGAGCCTGGCAATAAGTCATATCACGAACCCGGCAATAAGTCCTATCATGAGCCTGGCAATAAGTCATATCACGAACCCGGCAATAAGTCCTATCATGAGCCTGGCAATAAGTCCTGTCATGAGCCTGGCAATAAGTCATGTCATGAACATAGCAATAAGTCATGTCACAAACACAGCAATAAGTCCTGCCATGAACATAGCAACAAGTCATGTCACAAACACAGCAATGTCATGTCATGAACATAGCAACAAGTCATGTCACGAACCCGGCAATAACTCCTGTCATGAACATAGCAATAAGTCATGTCACAAACACAGCAATAAGTCATGTCATGAACATAGCAACAAGTCATGTCACAAACACAGCAATAAGTCATGTCATGAACATAGCAATGTAAAGTCCTGTCATGAACATAGCAATAAGTCATGTCACAAACACAGCAATAAGTCATGTCATGAACATAGCAATAAGTCCTGTCATGAACATAGCAATAAGTCATGTCACAAACACAGCAATAAGTCCTGCCATGAACATAGCAACAAGTCATGTCACAAACACAGCAATAAGTCATGTCATGAACATAGCAACAAGTCATGTCACAAACACAGCAATAAGTCATGTCCTGAACCCGGAAATAAGTCATGTCACAAACCCAGCAATAACTCCTGTCATGAACATAGCAAAAAGTCATGTCACAAACACAGCAATAAGTCCTGCCATGAACAGAGCAACAAGTCATGTCACAAACACAGCAATAAGTCATGTCATGAACATAGCAACAAGTCATGTCACAAACACAGCAATAAGTCATGTCATGAACCCGGCAATAAGTCATGTCACAAACATGGCAATAAGTCCTGCCATGAACATAGCATTAAGTCCTGTTATGAACATAGCAATAAGTCATGTCACAAACACAGCAATAAGTTCTGCCATGAACATAGCAACAAGTCATGTCACAAACACAGCAATAAGTCATGTCACGAATCCGGCAATAAGTCATGTCACGAACATGGCAATAAGTCATGTCACCAACCCGGCAATAAGTCCTGTCATGAACATAGCAACAAGTCATGTCACAAACAAAGCAATAAGTCATGTCATGAACCCGGCAATAAGTCATGTCACGAACATGGCAATAAGTCATGTCACAAACCCGGCAATAGGTTCTGTCATGAACATAGCAATAAGTCATGTCATGAACATGGCAATAAGTCATGTCACAAACACAGCAATTAGTCATTTCATGAACCCAGCAATAAGTCCTGTCACGAACACGGCAATAAGTCATGTCACAAACATGGCAATAAGTCATGTCACGAATATGGCAATAAGTCATGTCACGAATATGGCAATAAGTCATGTCACGAACCGGCAATAAGTCATGTCACAAACACGGCAATAAGTCATGTTACAAACTGGCAATGAGTCATGTCACGAACATGGCAATGTCATGTCACGAACATGGCAATAAGTCATGTCATGAACCGGCAATAAGTCATGTCACGAACCGGCAATAAGTCATGTCACGAACATGGCAATGAGTCATGTCACGAACCGGCAACAAGTCATGTCACGAACACGGCAATAAATCATGTTACAAACTGGCAATAAGTCATGTCACAAACATGGCAATAAGTCATGTCACGAATCGGCAATAAGCCATGTCATGAACACGGCAATAAGTCATGTCACAAACACGGCAATAAGTCATGTCACAAACACGGCAATAAGTCATGTCACAAACACGGCAATAAGTCATGTCACGAACCGGCAATAAGTCATGTCACAAACACCGCAATAAGTCATGTCACGAACATGGCAGTAAGTCATGTCACGAACCGGCAATAAGTCATATTACAAACTGGCAATATGTCATGTCAGGAACATGGCAATAAGTCAAGTCATGAACCGGCAATGTCTTTTTTTCTTTTTCTTTTTTCTTTTTTGTATACAAGATCGAGGCTCGTGAAAGAGCTAACATTAATCACACAAAAAGTCAAACCGACACACAAAACACAAAAAACAAGGGGAGCAGCAGACAGGATGGGGAGAGAGGGGGAAGGACACAAACACAACATTTGAGAGCAGGGACATCGGGAGGACTTGGGGGGAGGTGGGAGAGGTATAAAACAAATGAACACTGCAAGGACTCTGGGGTGAATTAGCGAGGGTAGAAAAGATCAAGGTTTTGGATGGGGGAAGATAAGAGATGGTGGCGAACAGCTGTTTTAAAGAAATGAAGGGAGGACTGGGATTGAAGGGAGTGGGGGAGTTTGTTCCAGAGGCGGGAGAAAAGGGGAATGAAAGAGTGAAGGTGAGCAGAGAGCCTAGATTTTTGCAGTTTAACCATAAGAGGGTTGCAGGCAGATCTTGTGCGACCTGAAGGAATATTGGGGGGACAGAGCACAGAGAGAGCTGGGGGAGCAAGGCCGGAGAGGAGTCGGTAGAAGACAGAACGACCACCAACCTGCCTGGGGTGAGTGAGTGAAAGGCCCTCGGAGTTAACTTCATCGCAGGAGATTCCAATGATTCTGAAAGCTTTGGCCTCAACAGCGTGAAGCCGAGCTAGGTGTGAGGCAGGAGCACCAGCCCAGACGGGGGAACAGTATTCCATTGAGCTGCGGATGAAAGCCTTGTATGTGGTGAGGAGCTCAGGTGTGACAAGGTAGGACTTCGCACGACGGAGGATGCCCAGTCGGCGACTGGCTTTGGAGGCCAGCTTGGAAATGTGGTTTTCCCAAGAAAGATCATGACAGATAGTGCGACCCAAAAGCTTGAGCGACAGAACGTCTTGGAGAGGATTGTTGAGAAAGTAGATGGGAGGGTTTTCCAGTCGATCCTTTCAGAGAGACATTGTAAGAGTGTGAGATTTGTCAGGATTGAAAGACATGTTCCACTTCCTTGACCAGTCTGTGATTTTGTCCAGGTCTGCAGAGAGTGAGGAGGCTGCAGACTGCCGATCTGAGGGATGAGGAATGGAGCGGCAGATAGTGGAGTCATCAGCAAAGAGATAGGATTTTCCAGAGAGTCGGAGAGATCATTGATGAAGACCAGAAATAACACAGGGCCCAGAACACTACCTTGGGGAACTCCAGCCAGAACAGGAAGGGGAGATGAGAGAAATCCATTCAGGGCCACACGTTGCCTACGACCAGAGAGGAAGTCCGCAAGCCATGAGTGGAGATTTCCATGGATACCATAGGAGGAGAGTTTGGTGAGCAGAGCTGGGTGCCAGACCGTATCGAAGGCACGTGATATGTCAAGTGAGACAGCTCTGATTTCCGGTTTGGCATTGAGGACCTCCATCCATTGTTGAGACAGCAGAAGCAACAGGTCCAGAGTAGAATGAGCTGGTCTCAATCCAAATTGATGATCAGAGATCAAGCCATTGGAGAAGAGGAAGGATTTGATATCCGAAGCAATGATGGATTCCATGACTTTACTGATAATTGGAAGCAGGCTGATTGGTCGGTAGTTGCAAGGATCTGTTGTTGCACCTTTTTGTGTGAAGCGCTGATGTTTGCTGATTTCCAAGATGCTGGCAGATGACCTTGAGCAAAATAGAGGGTGAAAAGAACAGAGAGAGGGTGACATAGAGCGGCAGAGCAGGATTTTAGGACCCGTGGGCTGATGCCGTCTGGTCCAGTTGCAGAATCAGAGTCGAGGTTTGATAAAAACTTCTCCACCTTGTCAGGAGAGAAGGACACAGAGTCCAGGAGCAGTTGGGTTCGACTGGGAAAGGTGGGAACAGAGAGAGATGGGTTTGGGACACAAGATTTTGAGGCAAACACAGAGTTGAGGCATTCGGCTTTGTCACATGCGGTGTCAACTGTGTAGCCATTTGAGGTAAGGGAGGGGATGGAGGGGGAACAAACACCAGAAACGGATTTGACCAGATGCCACCAGGATTTGGAGGAAGGAGACAGGTTTGAGAGTTCAATCTTGAGTGTGGAGAGATAGTGCTTCCTGGCACTCCTGAGGGTAGACACACACTTGTTTCGAGCTTGGTGGAAGGAACTGAGATTGCCTGCAGTTGGATTTGCCTTCCAAGAGGCAAAGGCCAGTTGTTTCAGGGCAACTGCCTCACCACAAGATTCAGTGTACCATGAATGGAAGGGAAGGGTAAGACAACTGAAGACGAGATGGGATAAATCTGTGTATGAGAGAGAGCAGTTTTCTTTGGAAGAATTGATGTCAGGGGCAGTAGAGATGGGAGACCAGTCCAGATGATTGATGGCTGCTTGTAGACCATACCAGTCAGCCTGAGTGAAATGCCAGACTCGTCGGCGCTGAGGAGGCTCTCTGAGAATGGCCAGAGAGATGTCCACTTTAACAAGCACATGATCAGAAGAACCGATTGGAGCAGAACAAGAACAGCAGACATTTGCAGGGAAGTTTGTCATAACCAAGTCTCGAATAGAAGATACTCCATTGACTGAGATCTGGGTCGGGAAATTGACAGATTGTGTCAGTCCCAATGAGTCGCAGAAGTCCTTTGCTGAGGTGCCATGGCTGGTGAGAGAGGAACCCACACCCAGCCAGCTGGCATGATGACAGTTGAAGTCGCCACATATGAGGAAGAGAGAGCTTGGATGAGATGATAGAAGTTGGTCCATGTTGTCAGACAGCGAAATGTAAATGGAGTCATCACTGTTTGGAGGATGGTACAGAACACATATGAACAAAAGGTGGGAGCGGAGATGAAGCCGTAGCCAGAGGTACTCCTGGGGGTGGGGTGGAGAGAGGCCAATGCAAGGAGAGTGAGGAAGAGAGTTTTTGATAAAGATAGCAACCCCACCACCAGGACGAGGCTCAGGTCTATCATACCGGAGGAGGGAGTAACCATGGAGAGATATTAAGGAATCAGAGACATCTTGAAGGAGGAAAGTTTCTGTTGAACAGATTACGTCTGGTTTGTCAGAAGCAACCTGTATGGAGAGATCAATCATGGTTGAACGAAGGCCCCGGATGTTTGAGGTCCATACCGTTAATGAGGAGAGAGGGGGAGCATCGGGTGCAGGACTGGGAGGGGAGGGGTAGGGTCAGATGAAGGATGAGGGGGGGAGGTGGGGAGAGCAGTTGATAGTGTGTCAGAGATTACAGAAGAGTTACAAGAAAGGGAAGGATTAGGAGGATGAAAGGGTTGATGGTGATGGGATGAGGCACAGTGAGGGGTTGTTTGAGGTGGGGGGGGGGGCAGAGGAAGGTAGAAGGTTGGGAGAGGTGGAGGTATGAGATAGAGGGGAGATGAAGTGGGGAGGCGACAGCTTTGAGGAGGAGGTGGGAGGAGGGAGAATTGGAGAGGGATGGTAGGGGGGAGTTTTGAAGGGGAGGGGCGAGGGGGGAGTTTAGAAATTGGATGATTAATGAAAGACGAACATTTATAACAAATTGGGTTTATTGTGATTTTCAAGTTAGCGATCCGTTTAAGAACGATGGAGGAGGGGTGGAATGAATGTGAATTTGTGAAGTTTTGTGAATGTGTGTTTGTGAATTTGTTTCACAAACATTTGTGTGTTTTTAAATTTGTGAAATTTGAAATTTGTGTTTTTGAAAATTGTGAAATTTGAAATTTTGTGTGTTTTGTGAATTTGTGAAATGTGAAGTTGTCATACCCTTCCTCCCGTCCATGGTACACGGAATCTTGTGGTGAGGCTGTTGCCCAGAAACAACTTGCCTTCGTCTCCTGGAAAGCAAATCCAACGGAAGGAAATCTCATTTCCTTTCACAAAGCCCGAAACAAGTGTGTGTCCACCCTCAGGAGAGCCAGGAAACAATATCTCTCCGTTCTCAAGACCGAACTCTCTTTTCTGTCTCCCTCTTCCAAATCCTGGTGGCGTCTGGTCAAATCTGTTTCTGGTGTTTGTTCCCCCTCCATCCCCTCCCTTACCTCAAATGGCTACACAGCTGACTCCGCACGTGAAAAAGCTGAATGCCTCAACTCTGTGTTTGCCTCTAAATCTTGTGTCCCAAACCCATCCCTCTCTGTGCCCACCATACCCAGTCGTACCCAGCTGCTCCTGGACTCCGTGTCCTTTCCTCCTGACAAGGTGGAAAAGTTTCTGTCAACCCTCGACTCTGATTCTGCAACTGGACCTGACGGCATCAGCCCACGGGTCCTAAAATCCTGTTCTTCCGCTCTTTCACTCCCTCTCTCTGTTCTCTTCACCCTCTCTTTTGCACAAGGTCAACTGCCATCTGCTTGGAAATCAGCCAACATCACCGCTTTGCACAAAAAAGGTGCAAAAACAGATCCTAGCAACTACAGACCAATCAGCCTTCTCCCAATTATCAGCAAAGTCATGGAATCCATCATTGCTTCGGATATGAAATCTTTCCTCTTCTCCAATGGCTTGATCTCTGATCATCAATTTGGTTTCAGACCAGGTCACTCTACTCTGGACATGCTGCTTCTGCTGTCTCAACAATGGATGGAGGTCCTCAATGCCAAACAGGAAATTAGAGCTGTCTCCCTCGACATATCACGTGCCTTCGATACGGTCTGGCACCCCGCTCTGCTCACCAAACTCTCCTCCTTTGGTATCCATGGAAATCTCCACGCATGGCTGGCGGACTTCCTCTCTAGTCGTAGTCAACGTGTGGCCCTGAATGGGTTTCTCTCATCTCCTCTTCCTGTTCAGGCTGGAGTTCCCCAAGGCAGTGTTCTGGGCCCTGTGCTTTTTCTGGTCTTCATCAATGATCTCTCCGACTCTCTTGAAAATCCTCTCTATCTCTTTGCTGATGACTCCACTCTCTGCCGCTCCATTCCTCATCCCTCAGATCGACAGTCTGCAGCCTCCTCACTCTCTGCAGACCTGGACAAAATCACAGACTGGGCAAACAAGTGGAACATGTCTTTCAATCCTGACAAATCTCACACTCTTACGATGTCTCTCCGAAAAGACCGACTGGACAACCCTCTCAGCTACTTTCTGAATAATCCTCTCCAAGAAGTTCTGTCACTCAAGCTTTTGGGTCTCACTATCTGCCATGATCTTTCCTGGGAAAACCACATTTCCAAGCTGGCCTCCAAAGCCAGTCGCCGACTGGGCATCCTCCGTCGTGCGAAGTCCTTCCTTGGCACACCTGAGCTCCTCACCACATACAAGGCTTTCATCCGCAGCTCAATGGAGTACTGCTCTCCCCTCTGGGCTGGTGCTCCTACCTCACACCTAGCTCGTCTTCACGCTGTTCAAACCAAAGCATTCAGAATCATTGAAATCTCTCGCGATGATGCTATCGCCGAGGGCCTTTCACTTACTCACGGCAGGCAGGTTGGTGGTCTTTCCGTCTTCTACCGACTCCTCTCCGGTCTTGCTCCCCCAGCTCTCTCTGGGCTCTGTCCCCCAAATATTCCTACAGGTCGCACAAGATCTGCCTGCAACCCTCTTATGGTTAAACTGCCAAAATCAAGACTCTCTGCTCACCTTCACTCCTTCATTCCTCTTTTCTCCCACCTCTGAAACAAACTCCCTCACTCTCTTCAATCCCACTCCTCCCTCCAGGTCTTTAAAACGGCTGTTCACCACCATCTCTTATCTTCCCCAATCCAAAACCTTGATCTTTTCTACCCCCGCTAATTTCACCCCAAATCCACTTTTTGAGGTGCCGACTTCTTTCCTGGAAGTCCTTGGTGTCATTGCGTTTTATACCCATCCTGCCCCCCCCCCCCCCCCAGGCCCTCTCCCTCCCACACATCTCCCGATGTCCCTGCTCTCAAATGTTGTGTTTGTGTGCTTCCTCCCCTTCTCTCCCTATCTTGTCGACCGCTCCCCTTTTTATATACTTTGTTTGTTTGATTTGTTTGTTTGATAAATGTTAGCTCTTTCACGAGCCTCGACTCTGTATACCAAAAAAAAAAAAATTAGAGCGTGTCGTGACAAAGAATTATAAGAGATTGAATTTTTATTTGAAGTGGAATGAGTTGAAGAGGAAATAGAAAAGAGCCTTTTAAATAGGAAGAAAAACAGCGTGTTGTAATATAACACTGAATAAAACACTGCAGGGGAAAGTTTAAACATATTTAAACAGAACCGTGAAGAACAATCTTATATTCACAAAAATACCAACGGGGAGAGGGAGCCTAGAGGGACAACCACGGGTCACGTGAACAGTGAAGTGGGGGTGAAACACGTGGTCGAAGAACAAACGAACGAAAAGAACAAAGAAGGAAATGTTTTTTGTTTTTTTTGTTAAGATTTTAAACAAGAAAGTTTGGGGGTGAAAAGACTGGGAAAAAACTGAGAGAACGAGAATAGAAGGACCACAATCGACCACTGAGAGAAAAGAAAGCCTCAAAGTAGGAAGCTTCAAGAACTAGGCCGCAAATAATGTGGCACGAAATACTCGACTATTTTATACAGGTATGAAAGATTAACACCGAGAATCTTCCTAGGGACACACTATAGGTACACACACGTAAGGTAACTACAGTTTCGACAAAAATACAATTGTGAACAATTACTTAACTTCGAGCGTGCTTGAAGATTGTGGACAGCTTCGAAAAACCGTGACCTCCCGACAAGATCTCGCGAGATCTCCAAATTGCTCAGTGCTCAATTGCTCAATTCCCTCCTCCCCGATTGCTCAGTTTGGCCAGGCGGCCAGCTCTGGGAAGAGTCCTGTTTGTTCCAAACTTCTTCCATTTAAGAATTGTGGAGGCCACTGTGCTCTTGGGAACCTTCAATGCAGCAGAATTTTTTTTTGTAAGCTTCCCCAGATCTGTGCCTCGACACAATCCTGTCTCTGAGCTCTGCAGGCAGTTCCTTCGACCTCATGGCTTGGTTTTTGCTCTGATATGCATTGTCAGCTGTGAGACCTTATATAGACAGGTGTGTGCCTTTCCAAATCATGTCCAATCAATTGCATTTACCACAGGTGGACTCCAATCAAGGTGTAGAAACATCTCAAAGATGATCAAGAGAAATGGGAGGCACCTGAGCTAAATTTAAAGTGTCGTAGCAAAGGGTATGACTACTTATGTCAATGTGATATTTCAGTTTTTTCTTTTTAATAAATTTTCAAAACTTTCTAAAATCCTGTTTTCTCTTTGTCATTATGGGGTATCGAGTGTAGATTGATGAGGGAAAAAATTAATTTAAACGATTTCAGCATAAGGCTGCAACATAACAAAATGTGAAAAAAGTGAAGGGGTCTGAATACTTTCTGAATGCACTGTATGTGGGAAAATTACACGCCCAGACCAGGAATCAAACCCAGGTCATCTGGTGAACCGTACCAGTGCTCTGCCATCTGAGCTACTGTTTCTGGGCGACCCTGACCGAGCATGCAATTTTCCCACATATGATTGCCACTCTCTTTCCATCAATGCTTCCCGGGCACTCGCTGCCAAACATAGGAGCACCAACGGCCTGAACACGAGAGGGTCTTCTAGTGGGGCGGCTTAGCCCAAATATTCAAAAGAATTGTGCATTTTGTGATACAAGCACCAAATTTGGCACACTAGTAGACTATCATATTATGAAAAGATCTGGATATTGGGCCATCTCAGATTCAGAGATTTGATTTTTGCAAGATTTGCAGATTTTGCAAGCTGAGATTGCAACGCCAGGGACGGCCGACTCCTTCCTACGAGCTGCCCACGTCACCCGCACAAGAAGAGCTCATCAAATCACTGCAGCGGCACTGCACATCCTGCAACACCGTGCGTATGAACGCCACTGTATGACATATGCTGATGATGCAGAAGACCTGCCTGAGTTCGAAGACTGGTGTCACCAGAGAGGAGAAGACATTCCCAACTTTCAGTACTGGGCAACTGTGCTGGAACTAGAGATGTTGGTACTGGTCTACGTGCGTTCTCTGCGGCAGGCTTCATTCACGACGTACCTTGATGCCCTGACGGAACTGGTCCCATGGTTCCATGCCTTAGACCACACACACTATGCCAGGTGGGTCCCTGTTCACCTGAGGGACACGGTTGCACTCCCAATGAAGCACCCAGATGTAGCCAGAGAATTCAGGGCTGGCAACTTCACTGTACAGAAGACGAAGAAGGTGTTCTCTTCGATCCCAATCGAATCGAAATCTTGCAAAAATCAAATCTCTGAATCTGAGATGGCCCAATATCCAGATCTTTTCATAATATGATAGTCTACTAGTGTACCAAATTTGGTGCTTGTATCACAAAATGCACAACAGGTTTGCTATGCTGCTACACTATTCCTCCAATTTGGGAACATACACCATGAATATTTTGCTATCACACATACTGTATTGAGGATTTAGATTTTCTTTCTCAGAGTTTACATGGCATCCGGAAAAGCGTCTTGCAACACAATAATGGCTGTTGACAACCAAATCCCTTGGGAATCAGGAGCATAGCAGCCATGGGGCACAACATAATAACGGCACCGTGAAAGAAAAATGTCCATTCCAGGTGTGTGCCACCACCAGGCTGGTGGTCAGACAGGAGGGTGCACTCAGCAGCAAGACACAACATGGACACATTGACCTTGAGCAAAGGAACAGACGCAGCAAAGGACACCCTCCAACCTTGATAACAGGTGTCTCTCTCCACAAGCAGCAACTCACTATGAACCTCGGATACGTCATCAGAACCAGCGCGATGCTCCATCAATTAACTGCCTGTTCACTTTGACCTCTGACCCCTCGGTGTCGGACCAGGAACTTTCAAGAAAGAAACAGCACTACGACTGACAACAGTTGTGTAAATACAACATTAAATCCATGCTTTCCATGATGTTGCAATTTGTTTTTTTACCACCTCTTCTCCACTATTCTATTGCTCCTTATAATCTCTCAGTCCTCCAGACCCTCCCCAGCAATTCCAGGATGCACGCTTCTTCAAGGAATGTCCTCCCGGTTAAACTTCCAAAATCCAGACTGACTGCACACCTGAACTCTATTATTCTTCACTTCTCCCATCTGTGTCTTTACCATCTTCACTTCTCCCACCTTGCAGAGACTGATCTTTTATCACTTCCCTTCAAAGCTTCAGTCAAGCAGTTCACCATCACCTCTTGTCCCTCCCCCTAACCTGACACGTAATCTTTATTACTCCCATTAACCTGCCATAATCTTACTTGCTAGTTCCAGTATGTTCGCTCTCTCTCTCTCTCTCTCTCTCTCTCTCTCTCTCTCTCTCTCTCTCTCTCTCTCTCTCTCTCTCGTTCTCTCGTTCTCTCGTCTCTCTCGTTCTCTCTCGTTCTCTCTCGTCTCTCTCGTTCTCTCTCGTCTCTCTCTCTCTAGTTTTTTTTTTGTTTTTTTTTTGTATACTGAATCGAGGCTCGTGAAAGAGCTAACATTTATTTCACAAGCAAATCAACCAGACAAACAAAATATATAAAAAGAAGGAGCGGAAGACAAGATGGGGAGAGAAGGGGAAGCACACAAACACAACATTTGAGAGCAGGGACATCG
Organism: Myxine glutinosa; assembly: GCF_964187855.1. Classification (NCBI taxonomy): domain Eukaryota; kingdom Metazoa; phylum Chordata; class Myxini; order Myxiniformes; family Myxinidae; genus Myxine; species Myxine glutinosa. Next base: position 145,064,837 of record NC_136265.1, read on the forward strand.
GGAGATCTGTGGGAGGGAGAGGGCTTGGGGGGAGGAGGCGTGGGAAGGGGGTGGGGGGTGGGAGAAGTATAAAACACAAGGACACCAAGGACTTCCAGGACAGAAGTTGGTATTTCAAAAAAGTGGATTTGGGGTGAAATTAGCGGGGATAGAAAATATCAAGGTTTTGGATGGGGGAAGATAAGAGATGGTGGTGAACAGCTGTTTTAAAGACCTGGAGGGTGGAGTGGGATTGAAGAGAGTGCGGGAGTTTGTTCCAGAGGCGGGAGAAAAGAGGAACGAAGGAGTGAAGGTGAGCAGAGAGTCTTGATTTTGGCAGTTTAACCATAAGAGGGTTGCAGGCAGATGTGCGACCTGTAGGAATATTTGGGGGACAGAGCCCAGAGAGAGCTGGGGGGGGGGGGGGCAAGGCCAGAGAGGAGTCGGTAGAAGACGGAAAGACCACCAACCTGCCTGCGGTGAGTGAGTGAAAGGCCCTTGGAGTTAGCTTCATCGCGGGAGATTCCAATCATTCTGAACGCTTTGGTGTCAACAGCGTGAAGACGAGCTAGGTGTGAGGCAGGAGCACCAGCCCAGAGGGGAGAGCAGTATTCCATTGAGCTGCGGATGAAAGCCTTGTATGTGGTGAGGAGCTCAGGTGTGCCAAGGAAGGACTTCGCACGACGGAGGATGCCCAGTCAGCGACTGGCTTTGGAGGCCAGATTTGAAATGTGGTTTTCCCAGGAAAGATCATGGCAGATAGTGAGACCCAAAAGCTTGAGTGACAGAACTTCTTGGAGAGGATTATTCAGAAAGTGGATGGGAGGGTTGTCCAGTCGGTCTTTTCGGAGAGACATCGTAAGAGTGTGAGATTTGTCAGGATTGAAAGACATGTTCCACTTGTTTGCCCAGTCTGTGATTTTGTCCAGGTCTGCAGAGAGTGAGGAGGCTGCAGACTGCCGATCTGAGGGATGAGGAATGGAGCGACAGAGAGTAGAGTCATCAGCAAAAAGATAGAGAGGATTTTCAAGAGTCAGAGAGATCATTGATGAAGACCAGAAAAAGCACAGGGCCCAGAACACTGCCTTGGGGAACTCCAGCCTGAACAGGAAGGGGAGATGAGAGAAACCCATTCAGGGCCACACGTTGACTATGACGAGAGAGGAAGTCCGCCAGCCATGCGTGGAGATTTCCATGGATACCAAAGGAGGAGAGCTTGGTGAGCAGAGCAGGGTGCCAGACCGTATAGAAGGCACGTGATATGTCAAGGGAGACAGCTCTAATTTCCTGTTTGGCATTGAGGACCTCCATCCCTTGTTGAGAAAGCAGAAGCAGTTTCCTCCTCTATACCCAAATGTCAGTTCAATGCTCGTCCATGATCCTCACTTCTTTCAAGAAAAAACTCCTTAGCGCAGAATAGTTGTTACATAAGGCAATCAGTTGCTCAAAACAGGTGGTTGCTTTCGAAACGATAAAAAACTTTTTCTCTTTCACTTTAAGAAAGTTGAGAATGTGTTTGGGATGCATTCGCCTTGTAACAGGATGGCATTGGATATGAGAGAAATGTTCTCGTAGAGCTGCACATGGTTTTCATTTCCAAAGGACAGGATGTAATCAAGATATTAAACAGTAAAATGACTAAATATGTATTATTTGTTTTTTATTACCTCCGCCACCGAAGGTAATTCACTGAAGGAGGTTATGTTTTCACCCCTGTCTGTCTGTTTGTTTGTTTGTCTGTTTGGTTGTCTGTGAACAAGATATCTGAAAAAAGTTGTGGACGGATTTGGACGAAATGTGGCAGAGAGGTTGTGGATGTGACAAGGACGAAATTATTAGATTTTGGTGAAGATCCGGATTCGGATCTGGCCAAACAAGTGGTGGCATTGTGTGTTGGTACCCCCAAACAAGTGGTGCCATTGTGTGTTGGTACCCCCAAACAAGTGGTGTCATTGTGTGTTGGTACCCCCAAACAAGTGGTAGCATTGTGTGTTGGTACCCCCAAACAAGTGGTGGTATTGTGTGTTGGTACCCCCAAACAAGTGGTAGCATTGTGTGTTGGTACCCCCAAACAAGTGGTGGCATTGTGTTGGTACCCCCAAACAAGTGGTGGCATTGTGTGTTGGTACCCCCAAACAAGTGGTAGCATTGTGTGTTGGTACCCCCAAACAAGTGGTAGCATTGTGTGTTGGTACCCCCAAACAAGTGGTGGCATTGTGTGTTGGTGCCCCCAAACAAGTGGTGGCATTGTGTGTTGGTACCCCCAAACAAGTGGTGGCATTTTGTGTTGGTACCCCCAAACAAGTGGTGACATTGTGTGTTGGTACCCCCAAACAAATGGTGACATTGTGTGTTGGTACCCCCAAACAAGTGGTGGCATTTTGTGTTGGTACCCCCAAACAAGTGGTGGCATTGTGTGTTGGCACACCCAAACAAGTGGTGGCATTTTGTGTTGGTACCCCCAAACAAGTGGTGACATTGTGTGTTGGTACCCCCAAACAAGTGGTGGCATTTTGTGTTGGTACCCCCAAACAAGTGGTGGCATTGTGTGTTGGTACCCCCAAACAAGTGGTGGCATTGTGTGTTGGTACCCCCAAACAAGTGGTGGCATTGAGTTGCAACGATGAGACCAGTATACGCTGCTTTTTTCCCTCCAAATTGAAAGTTCCATTGAACTGAGGGATTTTTCTGGTGCAAAGATCTGTATCTGAAATAAGTACTGTATATTTGCTTAGGTTTATTGCATTATATTTTATGGGAATTAGTCCTAAAACTGGATTTGCAGCATTTTCCGTAGCCTTATGTTTGAACTGTCTCTCAAAGTTTGCCAGATTTCTAAATCCGGCGAAACAATGTCCTCATTGTGTTTGCATTACCTGATAGGTAGGAGGGTTTTTTGTGATTTCTTAGTGTACACTTGATGTAGATTGTCGATGTAAAGTCCAACTGCCACACATCTCTTTCAAGCCAATCCTTGAATCGTAATTTGGGACGCCCTATTCGATGTGAAGCATATAAAACAGACCTATAAAGGAGAGCATGACTCCATCGGGCCACTGACAAAGGTCTTTTAGGCCATGTGAGGTTCAGAATTACCAAGGAAAGACTTGGTAAGATATAGGACAGTCAGCAGAAGGCTTTTTTTTCTTCTTTTTTTTCTTTTTTTTTTGCATACAAGATCGAGGCTCATGTAAGGGCTAAGATTGATCACAAAAAGATAAACTGACACATAAAACATAAAACATATGATAAAGGGAGCGGGAGAACAATATGGAGAGCAGGGACATCGGGAGATCTGTGGGAGGGAGAGGGCTTGGGGGCAGTGGGTGTGGGAAACGGGGGGGGGGGGGGGGGAAGTAGGGTGGGAAGGGTAAAAAAAAACACATGGACACAGCTCGGACTTCCAGGAAAGAAGTCTGTATTTCAAAAAGGTGAATGTGGGGTGAATTAACGGGGGTAGAGGCTTTGGAGGAGGTGAGCTTCGATTTCTATAATATATTCTGCACAGGAGAGGTTGTGGCTGATGATGAGGAGCAGAATTTCGAGTGACTGAACATCTTTCAGTGGTTGACGAAGGAGACAGATTTGTTTTTGTAAATAATCTTTCAGGAGAGGCAAGGTGAGAACGTCCACTGATCGGGGAAAGCCAGTTTAGTCACATAAGGTCTTTGTGGCGATGTCATGACTCATGTACCACTGGGTGTTTGACCCTCAACCGATATATACAGTCACAGGAAAAAGTAAGTACACCCCATGTAAAGTTTTGACTTTTTCAACGTATTTCAACATACAGCTATTTGATCTTCATTTCAACAATATTGATAGATAAAGGTGATATAATATAACAAATATCATGAAACATTTACATTTTGTAGTCCATTGTATAATTTAAATAAACATAAATGCAAATTTCACATGTGGAAAAAGTAAGTAGACCCCTACATTTATCACTACTTCAAATACCGAAAATTAGAATCAGGTGCACCAGATCAGGTGCAAATAATTAGAACATCCTTAGAGAGGATCTTGGAGGAACCTGTCTTATTTAAACCTCAGACATTTAGTTTGGTTTGCTCTTTGTTGTTGAAGTGTGCGGCGTCACCATGCCCAGATCAAAAGAGCTCTCTGAGGCCTTCAGAAAGAAGGTTATAGATGCCTACGAGTCTGGGAAGGGATTTAAAAAGATCTCCAAACAATTTGAAATCAATCATTCGACTGTCCGGAAGATCATCTACACGTGGAGAAGATTCCAAACAACTGCCAACTTGTTCAGGCCAGGCCGCCCCAGCAAGTTCAGCCCAAGAGCAGACCGCAACATGCTGAAAGAAGTCTCTAAGAACCCCAGAATGTCATCATGGGACCTACAGGTAGCTCTTGCCACTGTTGATGTCAAAGTGCACGAGTCTACCATTAGAAAGAGGCTGCACAAATTTGATCTACATGGGAGGTGTGCCAGGAGGAAACCTTTGCTGTCCAGAAAGAACATCAGGGCAAGACTAAAGTTTGCCAATGAACACCTAGACAAAGACCAGCACTTCTGGAACAATGTGCTCTGGACAGATGAGTCAAAGGTAGAGCTATTTGGCCACAGTACCAGAAGACATGTTTGGCGAAAACCAAAGACAGCATTTGGCCACAAGAACCTGATACCAACTGTAAAGCATGGTGGTGGAAATATTATGGTTTTTTTTTTTGTTGGTTTTTTTTGTTTTTTGTATACTGAATCGAGGCTCGTGAAAGAGCTGACATTTACTTCACAAACAAATCAACCAGACAAACAAAATATATAAAAAGAGGGAGCGGAAGACAAGAGAATGGGAAGCACACAAACACTTGAGAGCACACCACAACATTTGAGAGCAGGGAGATGTGTGGGAGGGAGAGGGCTCGGGGGGAGGAGGCGTGGGAAGGGGTGGGGGGGGTGGGGGGTGGGAGAAGTATAAAACACAAGGACACCAAGGACTTCCAGGTCAGAAGTTGGTATTTCAAAAAGTGGAATTGGGGTGAAATTATCGGGGATAGAAAAGATCAAGGTTTTGGATGGGGGAAGATAAGAGATGGTGGTGAACAGCTGTTTTAAAGACCTGGAGGGTGGAGTGGGATTGAAGAGAGTGAGGGAGTTTGTTCCAGAGGCGGGAGAAAAGAGGAATGAAGGAGCGAAGGTGAGCAGAGAGTCTTGATTTTGGCAGTTTAACCATAAGAGGGTTGCAGGCAGATCTTGTGCGACCTGTAGGAATATTTGCGGGACAGAGCCCAGAGAGAGCTGGGGGGGCAAGGCCAGAGAGGAGTCGGTAGAAGACGGAAAGACCACCAACCTGCCTGCGGTGAGTGAGTGAAAGGCCCTTGGAGTTAGCTTCATCGCGGGAGATTCCAATGATTCTGAATGCTTTGCTTTCAACAGCGTGAAGACGAGCTAGGTGTGAGGCAGGAGCACCAGCCCAGAGGGGAGAGCAGTATTCCATTGAGCTGCGGATGAAAGCCTTGTACGTGGTGAGGAGCTCAGGTGTGCCAAGGAAGGACTTCGCACGACGGAGGATGCCCAGTCGGCGACTGGCTTTGGAGGCCAGATTTGAAATGTGGTTTTCCCAGGAAAGATCATGGCAGATAGTGAGACCCAAAAGTTTGAGTGACAGAACTTCTTGGAGAGGATTATTCAGAAAGTAGATGGGAGGGTTGTCCAGTCGGTGTTTTCGGAGAGACATTGTAAGAGTGTGAGATTTGTCAGGATTGAAAGACATGTTCCACTTGTTTGCCCAGTCTGTGATTTTGTCCAGGTCTGCAGAGAGTGAGGAGGCTGCAGACTGTCGATCTGAGGGATGAAGAATGGAGCGACAGAGAGTAGAGTCATCAGCAAAGAGATAGAGAGGATTTTCAAGAGAGTCAGGGAGATCATTGATGAAGACCAGAAAAAGCACAGGGCCCAGAACACTGCCTTGGGGAACTCCAGTCTGAACAGGAAGAGGAGATGAGAGAAACCCATTCAGCGCCACACGTTGACTACGACTAGAGAGGAAGTCCGCCAGCCATGCGTGGAGATTTCCATGGATACCAACAGAGGAGAGTTTGGTGAGCAGGGCGGGGTGCCAGACCGTATCGAAGGCACGTGATATGTCAAGGGAGACAGCTCGAATTTCCTGTTTGGCATTGAGGACCTCCATCCATTGCTGAGAAAGCAGAAGCAGCATGTCCAGAGTAGAGTGACCAGGTCTGAAACCAAATTGATGATCAGAGATCAAGCCATTGGAGAAGAGGAAAGATTTCATATCTGAAGCAATGATGGATTCCATGACTTTACTGATAATTGAGAGAAGGCTGATTGGTCTGTAGTTGCTAGGATCTGTTTTTGCACCTTTTTTGTGCAAAGCGGTGATGTTGGCAGATTTCCAAGCAGATGGCAGATGACCTTGAGCAAAAGAGAGTGTGAAGAGAACAGAGAGAGGGAGTGAAAGAGCAGAAGAACAAGATTTTAGGACCCGTGGGCTGATGCCGTCAGGTCCAGTTGTTGGTTTTGGGCAGTGTTGCTGCATCAGGGCCTGGGCAGCTCACCATCATAGAATCCACTATGAATTCTTCATTGTACCAGAGGGTGCTTGAGGATAATGTGAGGCCATCTGTCGGAAAGTTGAAGCTCAACCGAAGGTGGGCCTTGCAACATGACAATGACCCAAAACATACCAGTAAATCCACCAAGGAATGCCTGAAAAGAAAGAAATGGAGGGTTCTGGAATGGCCAAGTCAAAGCCCGGATCTAAATCCCATCGAGATGTTGTGGGGGGATTTGAAACGAGCTGTGCATGCAAGAAACCCCTCAAACATCGCACAGCTGAAAGAATTCTGCATGGAGGAGTGGCCAAAAATTTCTCCCGGTCGATGTCAGAGACTGGTAGACAGTTATAAGAAACGCCTACTTGAGGTTGTTTCTGCCAAAGGGGGCAGTACCACCTATTAGAGCCAAGGGTGTACTTACTTTTTCCACATGCGAAATTTGCATTTATGTTTATTTAAATTATACAATGGACTACAAAATGTAAATGTTTCATGATATTTGTTATATTATATCACCTTTATCTAACAATATTGTTGAAATTAAGATCAAATAGCTGTATGTTGAAATATGTTGAAAAAGTCAAAAATTTACATGGGGTGTACTTACTTTTTCACGTGACTGCATGGTGTTGGATGAAGATACCACGGGGTGGTTCCACCCTGTCGACATAAAACATTACATCTCAAATACATCACGTTGTTTGGAAAGCCATTACACTGTGAATGTTTGTAAAATGATATGTTACCACCCTCAACTCGCCCCACCTGCTCCATTACTTACTTTTAAACCTTAATCCTTGCTCCGAACTAACATCATTACTTTCGATTGACAAGTACAGGATATTCAATTCCCGAGTATGTTTGTCTGTCGGTCGCCTACAGGTTTGTAATTCTACGCCGATCTTCACAAAACTTAACCAACCGGCAAAGCGAGTCAAAAGCTAGAGGCCTGTTGTTTTTGAGGTCAAAAAGGTCAAGGTCATACCAAGGTCATGTTTCCTTTTTTTTTTTTTTTTTTTTCCGAAAGTGGATGGAGGTTATGTATTCACCACTGTCTGTCTGTTTGTTTGTCTGTTTGTGAACAAAATATCTTAAAAGGTTGTGGACGGATATGGAAGAAATTTGGTAGAGAGGTAGCGTATGTGACAAGGACGAAATGATTAGATTTTGGTGAAGATCCGGATCCGGACTCGGCTCGTAGTATTTTTTTTAAGCGATTCTTCACCATTGGGAGATGGGGCCAAAAACGATATATAGCAGGATATCTCCAAAGGTTGTGGACGGATTTGGATGCTGAAACAGACCTATAAAGGTCTGTACTCTGTTGGGTGTCTGACAAGGCCGATTCGATTCGATTTTGGTGAAGATCTGAATATGGATTCGGATATGAGAATTATTTAATTTTCTAAGTGATTCCACACCATTGGGAGATAGGGCCAAAAACCATACATGGCAGGATATCTCAAAAAGTTATGGATGGATTTGGACGAAACTTGTTCGACGAATTGTGTGTGTGACGAGGAAGAATCGATTCCATTTTGGTGAAGATCTGCTAGTGGAATTTTCAAAGTGATACTTCGCCATTGAGTGAAATGGCCAACCAGGCGGAGGTGTGTGTGCTTTCTACTGAGTGCCGTTCTAGTTCTTTCTTCTTCAGATAACTTGGCACAGTCTCTCTTGACACTTGTGCGGTTTGTGCCGCTACATTCTACTGGACCAGCACTTTAAAATATGTGGCTGGTCGATCACTTCCAGTCAGCCGTTTTCTCCAGCGGTCAAGGACAAAAGTTTGGACCTCAAGGTCAAATGCCTAAAATTGTCAATATACATCCGATTGCCTTGAATTTTGAACAGGTTTTTCCGATTGGGTCACTGAATTGGTTCACCAAACATCAGAATTTAGCTGTTTTGATATGTCATTCGTTTCCAAGACAACAGTTTCATCCCATTATGATCAAATGGGACGTTTTGTGGTTTTCTTATTGCCATATCCCAAAATAAACCAGGAATCCACACTCACAGGGCCAGAAAGGTTAACCCCGTTATCTTCCAGGAACAGCAGTGAATAATTGCAGTATATTTAAAATTAATTAAAACAAAAGAAACAATAATTTCAGGAAAACGTTTTCGTTATCCTTTCATGTTTCAGTCGATTGTAATGTTTATGCACAAGTGTCAATCTATTTATGCAGCGATTAAACAACGAAAACAAAACAAAAATTGAAGTCACTCATTATTCATTCTTTCTCAGCTCATTCCATTCTACATCTCATTCTTCTTTTCTCTCCAATCTCCCATTTTCTTCTCCTCGTTGACTCTCTTCCCACTCCAATCTTTTTAAAATTGTAAATGTTTCATCTCCCTTTAGTCTGACGCCCCAAATGTATTTAGCCTTACAGCTTCTTCCTCCCTACATTTTCTGTCTCATTCCTGGATAGTTCACCAACCCTCAGATGATCCTCCATCCTTACTCATGATATCTTCTACCCTCAATAACCCTCCCCAAGCCCACCCCTCATCTTTCAGCTTATTATGTTTCTTCCCTCCACCACCCCTCATTGATTCATTCCATTGCTCTTTCATCCCCTATTTTCCTTCCTGTTATTTCAGCCCCTTACTTGTTATGCTTGAGCTTGTGTCCAGATTGTACACCGACCCTGTGTCCTTCACACTCTCTCTCTCTCTCTCTTCCTCTTACTCAGCTCTCAATCTCACGTTGTGCCTTCCACTCTTCTGCTTGCGTTATATCTCGTTAACGAGCCTCAACTTTGTATACAACTAAACTACATGTTGAACTGGCTTCATGGACCGACAACTACAACAATGTAGTCAGGATTCCCAAGGGTCTACAAACCCCCTGTTGAAATACGTTGCTCAAAACTATCCTACCCCACCCCCATCCATCCCCACCCTCCTCCCTAGAGGGTCTGCAGACTGGCTGAAGGTTTAAATGTTCAGTTCAAATCTGGCTGGTTCAAATGTTCATTTAAAATCTGGCTGGTTCAAATGTTCAGTTCAAATCTGGCTGGTTCAAATGTTCATTTAAAATCTGGCTGGTTCAAATGTTCAGTTCAAATCTGGCTGGTTCAAATCTGGCTGGTTCAAATGTTCAGTTCAAATCTGGCTGGTTCAAATGTTCATTTAAAATCTGGCTGGTGCAAATCTGGCTGATTCAAATCTGGCTGGTTCAAATGTTCAGTTCAAATCTGGCTGGTTCAAATGTTCATTTAAAATCTGGCTGGTGCAAATCTGGCTGATTCAAATCTGGCTGGATCAAATGTTCAGTTCAAATCTGGCTGGTTCAAATGTTCACTTCAAATCTGGCTGGTTCAAATGTTCATTTAAAATCTGGCTGGTTCAAATCTGGCTGGTTCAAATGTTCAGTTCAAATCTGGCTGGTTCAAATCTGGCTGGTTCAAATCTGGCTGGTTCAAATGTTCAGTTCAAATCTGGCTGGTTCAAATGTTCAGGTCAAATCTGGCTGGTTCAAATGTTCATTTAAAATCTGGCTGGTTCAAATGTTCAGTTCAAATCTGGCTGGTTCAAATGTTCAGTTCAAATCTGGTTGGTTCAAATCTGGCTGGTTCAAATCTGGCTGGTTCAAATCTGGCTGGTTCAAATCTGGCTGGTTCAAATCTGGCTGGTTCAAATCTGGCTGGTTCAAATCTGGCTGGTTCAAATCTGGCTGGTTCAAATCTGGCTGGTTCAAATGTTCAGTCCAAATCTGTCTGGTTCAAATGTTCAGTTCATAAATACTCTTTAAGGGTTAAAATCTGGCTGGTTCAAATGTTCAGTCCAAATCTGTCTGGTTCAAATGTTCAGTTCATAAATACTCTTTAAGGGTTAAAATCTGGCTGGTTCAAATGTTCAGTCCAAATCTGTCTGGTTCAAATGTTCAGTTCATAAATACTCTTTAAGGGTTAAAATCTGGCTGGTTCAAATGTTCAGTCCAAATCTGTCTGGTTCAAATGTTCAGTTCATAAATACTCTTTAAGGGTTAAAATCTGGCAGGTTCAAATGTTCAGTTCAAATCTGGTTGCTGCAAATCTGGCTTGTTCAAATCTGGCCGGTTCAGATGTTCATTTCAAATCTGGCCGGTTCAGATGTTCATTTCAAATCTGGCTGGTTCAAATCTGGCTGGTTCAGATGTTCATTTCAAATCTGGCCGGTTCAGATGTTCATTTCAAATGTGGCTGGTTCAGATGTTCATTTCAAATCTGGCTGGTTCAAATGTTCAGTTCATAAATAATCTTTATGGGTTAAAATCTGGCTAGTTCAAATGTTCAGTTCAAATATCCTGTTTCAAATCTGGCTGGTTCAAATCTGGCTGATTCAAATCTGGCCGATTCAAATCTGGCTGATTCAAATCTGGCCGGTTCAAATCTGGCCGGTTCAAATCTGGCTGATTCAAATCTGGCCGGTTCAAATCTGGCTGATTCAAATCTGGCTGGTGCAAATCTGGCTGGTTCAAATCTGGCTGGTTCAAATACACAACAACAACAACAACATGCATTTTCAGGCCATTTTCCTTGCAAGAGCGGGGGTTAGCCTTGCGGTCCCCATGACAATCTTCTCCATCTTGCCCTATTTTCTGCATCTCTCCTTGTTAACCCCCTTGCCCGCATTTCTTCTTCCACCATCTTTAGCCAAGTCTTTCTCGGTCTTCCCCATCCTCTACTTCCTTCTACATTCATTTCCATCACTCTTCTCAACCAGTCACTTTCATCCTTCCTCAACACATGACCAAACCATCTCACCCTGTTCCTCTTCACAGCATCAATCACAGGCTCTATTCCCATCATTTTTCGCAATTCATCATTTGTCTTCCTCTCTCTCAACGATACTCCGCACATCCATTGAACCATTCGCATTTCCACCCTTTCCAACCTTCGTTGCTGCTCTACGTTCATTACCCATGTCTCGCTCCCATAAATCATAACACTTCTCACACATGCAGCATACACCTTTCCCTTCAGCTTTAACGACACTCCCCTCATCATCAGCACGCCACTCAATTCCCGAAACTTCTTCCATGCACATCTCACTCGAGCAACCGTTGCCGAGTCTGATCCACCTTCTCCATTCAGCATGTCTCCGAGGTAGCAAAATGTTTTCACACCTTCCAGCTTCACGCCGTCTCCAAGATCCAACTCAACATTTCCTCCATCTGCAGCTCCCTCTGTGCACACCTTACATTTGAATGTAGCTGCCACACTGGTTAATGACCCTCTCAGACCACTACATTTTTGATGAACCCACTCAGCGCACATTGTACATTGAATGGAGTTCACTCCGACACCCTTCCTGCACACAGCACAGGGCCACTTCCCAGTTCTTTCCACCTCACCACATGCTTTACCACTTGCCATCACCTTCCTCTTTCCGATATTCACCTTCAGACCTTTTGTCTCCATACATTCCTTCCACTTGTTCATCTTTTCCTTCAGTCCATCCATACTTTCCGCAATCAACACCAGATCATCTGCGTACAACAACTCCCACGGTAAACCATCCTTTACGTTCTGAGCCAGCACCTCCATCACAGCTACAAATAGTAGTGGACTTAGTACCGACCCCTGATGCATTCCCACCTTCACCTCAAACTCACCACTGTTCCCGTCCTTCATCCTTACAGCTGTGCGCGCTCTTTTGTACATTGCCATCACTACTCTGATCAACCATTCCTCCACTCCTAACTTCCTCATTGCCCATGTCAATACTTTGCGTGGAACCCTATCGAATGCTTTCTCCAGATCAACAAACCCAAGAAACAACTTCTTCCTCTTCTCCATGTACTTCTCCTGCAACTGCCTCACAATAAAAAGCGCGTCTGTCGTTCCTCTTCCTGGCATAAATCCAAACTGCATTTCGTCGATCTTCACCTACTTCCTTATCCTCCTCTCCAACACCCTTTCCAATACCTTCATTCCATGCTCCAATACCTTTATCGCTCGGTACGAGCCACACTCCAGAGGGTCACCTTTCCCCTTGTATAGAGGGACGAGGGTACTCAGTTCCCAACCACTGGAATGCGGCTTTCTTTCACCGCCAGATTACAAATCTCTGTCATTCTCTTCACACCCCAATTTCCCGCTGCCTTCAACATATCTCCCACAACTCCCGTCGGCCCTCCCGCTTTTCTACTCTTCATTGCTTTTATCGCTTCCTCAACTTCCTTCTCAGTTATCTTCTCTGCCGGTCCTAAAACTGGGTTACTTTCTATGTTGCCATCCAATTCATTCTCTGTATTCAACAGCATTTCCATATATCTTTTCCCTCTTCCTTTCATTCCATCTGGGTCCACAACGATTTGTCCCACTTCATCCTTCAAGCAACTCACCCCCATCACATCACACCTCTCTTTCGCTATCTGCTTTGCAATCCTGAATACTGCTCTCTGACCCTCTTCCGAATCCAAGCGTTCTCCGAACATTTTCCTACATGCCTCCTGCGCCTTTGCTACCTCTTTCTTTGCAGCCTTCTTGGCTGACTTATAACTTTCATGCTCTGCTGTTTCTGCTCCCGTACCCTTCGCCTTCTGCCACTCCTTGAACTTCTTCCTCTTTTCGTCAATCCTCTTTCCAACCTCATCATCCCACCACCATGTTTCCCAGTGCCTCGGTGGTCCTTTTGTCCATCCACATACCTCACCAACGGCTCCCAACAGACTAGCTTTCATTGACATCCAACCACTTTCAAGCTCCACCACATCATCCTCTACCCTACTCAGCCTCTCTTTTAATGCCTCCCTTACTGTCACCTCTTTCAACCTCCACACCTTCATTCTCGGTTGGTACTTCACCCGCCGAGCTCTCCTCGCACCTTTCACCCTCATATCGCAGACAACCAAGTGGTGCTGTGAAACAGCCTCCTCCCCCGGGATCACCTTTGTGTCCCGGAGGTGCCCCCTATCTCGCCTACGCACCATCAGGTAGTCAACGGTTGTCGTCGACCCACATGACGTGTATGTAACAAGCTTATTATCCTCTTTCTTTATCTTATTATCCAACAAGTTCAAATGTTCATTTCAAATCTGGCTGATTCAAATCTGGCTGGTTCAAATGTTCATTTCAAATCTGGCTGGTTCAGATGTTTATTTCAAATCTGGCTGCTTCAGATGTTCATTTCAAATCTGGCCGGTTCAGATGTTTATTTCAAATCTGGCTGCTTCAGATGTTCATTTCAAATCTGGCTGGTTCAAATCTGGCTGGTTCAAATGTCCAGTTCAAATCTGGCTGGTTCAAATCTGGCTGGTTCAAATGTCCAGTTCAAATCTGGCTGGTTCAAATCTGGCTGGTTCAAATGTCCAGTTCAAATCTGGCTGGTTCAAATGTTCATTTCAAATCTGGCTGGTTCAAATGTCCAGTTCAAATCTGGCTGGTTCAAATGTTCATTTAAAATCTGGCTGGTTCAAATGTCCAGTTCAAATCTGGCTGGTTCAAATGTTCATTTCAAATCTGGCTGGTTCAAATCTAGCCGGTTCAAATCTGGCTGGTTCAAATCTGGCTGGTTCAAATCTGGCTGGTTCAAATGTTCATTTCAAATCTGGCTGGTTCAAATCTGGCTGGTTCAAATGTCCAGGTCAAATCTGGCTGGTTCAAATGTTCATTTCAAATCTGGCTGGTTCAGATGTTCATTTCAAATCTGGCTGGTTCAGATGTTCATTTCAAATCTGGCTGGTTCAAATCTTCAGTTCATAAATAATCTTTATGGGTTAAAATCTGGCTGGTTCTAAATCTTCAGTTCATAAATAATCTTTATGGGTTAAAATCTGGCTGGTTCAGATGTTCATTTCAAATCTGGCTGGTTCAAATCTTCAGTTCATAAATAATCTTTATGGGTTAAAATCTGGCTGGTTCAAATGTTCAGTTCAAATATGGCTGTTTCAAATCTGGCTGGTTCAAATCTGGCTGGTTCAAATCTGGCCGGTTCAAATCTGGCCGGTTCAAATCTGGCCGATTCAAATCTGGCTGGTTCAAATGTCCAGTTCAAATCTGGCTGGTTCAAATCTGGCTGGTTCAAATGTCCAGTTCAAATCTGGCTGGTTCAAATGTTCATTTCAAATCTGGCTGGTTCAAATGTCCAGTTCAAATCTGGCTGGTTCAAATGTTCATTTAAAATCTGGCTGGTTCAAATGTCCAGTTCAAATCTGGCTGGTTCAAATGTTCATTTCAAATCTGGCTGGTTCAAATCTAGCCGGTTCAAATCTGGCTGGTTCAAATCTGGCTGGTTCAAATCTGGCTGGTTCAAATGTTCATTTCAAATCTGGCTGGTTCAAATCTGGCTGGTTCAAATGTCCAGGTCAAATCTGGCTGGTTCAAATGTTCATTTCAAATCTGGCTGGTTCAGATGTTCATTTCAAATCTGGCTGGTTCAGATGTTCATTTCAAATCTGGCTGGTTCAAATCTTCAGTTCATAAATAATCTTTATGGGTTAAAATCTGGCTGGTTCTAAATCTTCAGTTCATAAATAATCTTTATGGGTTAAAATCTGGCTGGTTCAAATCTTCAGTTCATAAATAATCTTTATGGGTTAAAATCTGGCTGGTTCAAATGTTCAGTTCAAATATGGCTGTTTCAAATCTGGCTGGTTCAAATCTGGCTGGTTCAAATCTGGCCGGTTCAAATCTGGCCGGTTCAAATCTGGCCGATTCAAATCTGGCCGGTTCAAATCTGGCCGGTTCAAATCTGGCCGGTTCAAATCTGGCCGAGTCAAATCTGGCTGGTTCAAATCTGGTTGGTTCAAATCTGGCTGTTTCAAATCTGGCCGATTCAAATCTGGCCGGTTCAAATCTGGCCGGTTCAAATCTGGCTGGTTCAAATCTGGCTGGTTCAAATCTGGCTGGTTCAAATCTGGCTGGTTCAAATCTGGCTGGTTCAAATCTGGCTGGTTCAAATCTGGCTGGTTCAAATGTTCATTTCAAAACTGGCTGGTTCACATCTTCAATTCATAAATACTCTTTATGGGTTAAAATCTGGCTGGAGGTAATAATTATTAATGATTTGGACTCTAAGCTTTTGAAATCAAGCCGGTCTCAGGAGAATCCCTGTGTCGCTATCAGATAGTCGATTCCCAAAAAACCCCAGCTGTCTCACTGGTGGCGTTCAAGTAAGAGGTAACCAACCACCTGCGGCGGCTCAACTCCTCTACATGCAATGTTAATTCAGAGTTTGCGGTCAACTCATAAATCCCTGTGAGCAACTCGGGAGTGGACACTAAAAACCTGCTGAAGCAACACCGGCCACATTGAATTGATTGTTATATAATTTTTAAACCACTGTGCAAGTCGTTGAGGGATATTTGTCACTTATTTTGCTTTTGTGTACATTATGTCAATATAGAAGACATTGAAGAAGACTTTTTGTATTGTGATCAGGTATTTTTTTTCTTTTCTTCTTGTTTTGTTTTGCAGCAAGACCATATAAGGCCTACCTTGGCCTCAGGGGGATGGCACGATGAATGAGAACGAGATGCCTTTTGCTTGGCCGAAGAAAGCCCGTGTAAAAAGAAACTTCCGACTCGAGCATTCACACCTCATTTCAGGAGGTGCACTCAACACGGAAGGTGCACGACATCGCCAAACAGCTACCGCTCCTACCGGAAGCACTAACAACTACCGGAAGCCAAGCCTGCACCAAAGGTCGGCACATTGAATTAACCGCACAAGGATTTGTTGGCAATCTCAGCGTCTGACAAGTCGAGGTTGAGAAGCCGTCAGGCTTGAAGAAACATGATTAACAATAATTGCACCTTCCTCTACCAGCAGAAAGAAGAACCATTCTGAACTTTGATTGAGTTATCTGGGCTTGTGGTCACGGCATTGGGATTTTCCAGCCTGCTTCGGTCGTTATGTGGTCGTACTGCGCTTGCGCAACTGTGGCCTTGTCTCTGAATACGTTGTGAGCAGGTTTCCTGCCAGCCAGTTGCACAGGGACGCTGTTGAGCACTTTGTAGAGCACTTCCGTGAAGGAGTCGCTCGACGATTTTGATAGTACAGTGAAGCTATAGTACAGACGCCAGTTAACCGACTGAAAACCATTCTTGAACTCGAGATGTGTTGGATTGTTTCATGCATGGAATACGGTAAGTGACTGACTGGGCTTGGTTTTTGCTCGGCCGAAAGCTTGAAAAGTGCGAATTTTGCCTCGACAGACAGTGCTACAGTGCCTTGAACCATACTTTTCACAATCTGTCTAACATTGACCAAGGATAATGTGAAGGAACAGGCAAAAGAACCTTTCGCCTATGGAAGAATCAGAATGGGGCAATGTGTGACTAGTTGCCGTGGTGATTCCTCATTTGTTCGGCGGCCTGGTAAGAGGCCTAAGGTGGCCCGTGAAGCAAAGTGCAATGGTGAGGTGTCGGTGAGTTCCAATGGTCCCAAGCGCGGCTTGGACTCGGGAAGGCCACATGGACCAAAGAGACACTCGAGCTGTTTGGGTGAGATGGTTGGGGGTGTCGGGGGACGGTGCGTCGGTGTTGGCTGTCCTTTGGGAGAAGCTGACGCTGAAGATAGCCGTCTTGAACAACTATTTCAGCGCTACCGTGATGAACAGCAAGACGTCATACTTTCAGATGGGGTCGAGCGGCTTTGCGCTGATCTGGGCCTACATCCTGCTGACTTCCTGGTGCTTGCTTTTGCCTGGAAGTGCAATGCTGCTACCATGTGTTGCTTCACCAGGTATAGTGGAGTCTCCCATTTTGCCACATTAGATGCAATGCTTTTATTTGTTTACAATACATTTATTAGCTTAAAACACACTTGAATAACTTATTTGGGTCACTCTTTACTCAATCCTTTCTCATCCTTTCTAGATGCGAGTTTTTTCAAGGGTGTCGAGATCTCAGAGCGGACAGCATCAAATCTCTGCGTGCAAAGCTCCCCGCGGTCCACGGAGAGCTTCGAGATGACGCAGCCTTCCGTGACCTATACTGCTTTGCTTTTCAATTTGCTTTGGAAGCTAACGAAGGACAACGTGCTCTACCCAGGGCCACGGCCGCTGCCATGTGGCGACTGGTTTTTGTCCCACATCCGCCCGCTTTGCTGCCACGATGGCTTCTCTTCCTGGATGAAAACCCAGAGGGTGTGCGTGGTGTCTCGCGTGACACCTGGCAAATGTTCTTGAACTTCGCGCAGGCCGTAGAGCCTGACATGAGCGGATACAGTGAAGACGAAGCATGGCCTAGCCTTTTCGACGCATTTGCGGAGTGGCAGTTTGGGAAGCAAAGACCGGAAGTTCCTGGTGTTGCAGGAAGGAAGGAGAATGAGTTCCTGTCGACAGGGGTTTTGACCTGCAGCCGAAACGACGATCAGGCTATCATTTAGCAATGCACAAAGACAGTGCAGAGAACCACGGAAGGGATCTTAAATGGAATTAGTGTTCATTATGACAGCGAGAACCTTTCCTGAAGCAGATGCACCTTCTTGATGAAGAAAATGGGCCAAAGAAAGCACCAGGGTATGAATGGTTGCCTATAAAGAGGACACTGATGAGATTGTAACGACATGATGATGAATGTATGGGTTTGCACTGCAGATATTTGCACCGTTTGTCAACCGAGTGTTTAGGAAAGCATTTTGTACCTTTCTTTGTCTCGCACTTATCCTTGAATCGATGACTCAAACGACCTTGTCCCACCAGTTGCATCGTCTGAGTGTTTCTGCTTTTTTTGTTTGGCATTGTCTTTGAGAGTCATATCTCACTGTTCCAACAAACCTTCCATGCTGGCTGCTTCCCGATGGGAATGTCAACGCGATTAAACTTGAGCAATATTTCACAGGTCGTAGCCTACGTGTTGCCCGTTGCTGGCAGGTACTCCTCGGTTTGCCGGAAAGAAACTTCCGGCCACGACCAGAAAGCATGCAGGATCCGTAATTTGATTTTTTCTTTTCCGATTCATTTTCCCTCAAGAGCCGGAAGTTATTCGCACCCGGCATCACGACGGGGCTTTCCATGAGCGGAGAACCCCCTTGTCCCCTAGAAGACGCTAGTTGAAGCATCCGTCACTGGAATTGCAGCAAATTCTATGTGGAGCTATAAACGCCGCAGTGCTATGGCTCGGGAATTAAAAGGATCGAAGGCTGCCTGGATGGAGCATGCGATTTGGCACTAGGCCCAACATTATCCTGCCTATTCCTTTGATGGGGTTTTCAGGGTAAGGGTTTACTTCTGCAGCTGCCAAAAGGCCATTAATGCTGCGTTTTATACTTGGACGGAGACGCCGAGCACGGATGACTATATATACGGAGATCCCAAGTAGTGCGTGTGTTGTATTTCGATATTGAAAAGCCTGGGCCTAAGTTGCTGTTGTACATGGCTTTCGGTTTTGCCAATTGTCTCGAGTCCAAGCAACTATCATGGTTTCTGGTCGACTTGATCATGCAGCTCCATGTAAAATCGGAGTCGAAGTTGCTGCGACTAGAGAGAAACCTATTTCTTTTTGTTGCAAACTCCATCATTGTTTTCCCGTTTATCTTGGGAAGGAAAGAAATTGCACGATCTATTTGCCTTCTGTTCTTGTATCCATGCGATGTCCGTCATGCTGCGCCTCACCTGATGAGAATCAATCCAGGGTTTCTCTCCTCATCAGGGTTTTGACTGTCCAGGAGAGTGAAGGTCGTGGAAGCTTTTGGCCACCCCATGTTTGACATTTTGCTAAGCTAATTATATTGAGAGGGGTAAGAGGCTAATGTAATAAAGTACAAATTATATTAGCATAATTTGTATAAAAATGGGGATATCGAAATTAAAATTTGTTCGGGGTGGCAGGGAGGATGCACAAATTTTACGCACTCAGTTTATATTAAATTTTGACTGGACTGTACGTAATATGTAGAAGACGGTCTCGAATTCAATTATTTAAAGGTGGATTAAATTTTTGACCAAGCCCTATTTAATTTTACACTTGTTCCATTCGATGGCAATCTACATAATATGTACAGTGCGAACCTCCCTCACCTTGAGTTTATAGAATGATCTCATATTCTTAAATTGAATATGTCTTGAATAAATTTTACAAGTCAGCTTGTGGGTTTGGATGGTGTTGCACTTTTTATTTATTGGAATCAAGGTCACGCCGAGGTTTAGTTGTGCGATTAAAGTGATCTCTCGAACCTTCTTCCGCATTCCAGCTCTTGTCGCTGCCATTCCGAGTGCCATTGCCCCACCCGATCTATAACCACTTGTTGATTGATGTAAGCCATGGACGCTACGTGCATGGCTCGGGCACACCTGTACCACCTGTGCTTCAATACTACACAGGCAAACGCATGTTTCTGTCAGACATGTTGGTCTGACTTGATTTGACAATAAATATTTACATACCACTTGTTGTCATCCCACACGTGACTTACGAATAGTCGGCCTATTATAGAATGTATCAACCGAGTGTTTAGGAAAGCATTTGGTAACCTTTGTTTGTCTCGCGCTAATCCAGCACTTCAATTGATGACGCGCAAGACCATGTTCCACTCGTCGTGACGATACTGTAACTTCGACACAAACAATTCATACATACATACAATATACATACATAAATACATGCGTGCATACATATAATTTCCTTGTGGTGTGGGACGATATATATATATACAGTATATATAAGCTCGTTATTGGCTATTCGTGACTCTCCCGGTGTTAACTGAGAGCAGTCATACGACAGTATGTATGTATGTATGTATGTATGTATGTATGTATGTATGTATGTATGTATGTATGTATGTAATTTTAAAGCAAAAACTATAGCACGTAGGTGGAATTCGTTTCGAAAGCCATTAACTAGACATATTGGCTGATGTATATTCCAAGTTTCAGCTAGTTTCAATGTATAGCCCTTGAGATATGAGCGCCAACACATTTTGGGTGGACGGACAGATGGACGGATGGACACACGGACGGACAGACACCAACGTGAATTTGAGGGTTTTCGTAATAAAAGTCAAGAATGGAGAAACAGGCGTTGCTGAAATTTGGAACATATTACCTCAACGTACAAAGCATTTACTTCTGAAATTTGCAGCTGATTTCGTCCAGTACAAGCGGAGAAACGAATTTTCAGTCGCCATGTTAAAGCTGCATACAGAGAAACGATCGTGTAGCGATCAGGGGTGGGTTTCGGACAAAGAGGTAGCGATCAGGGGTGGGTTTCGGACAAAGAGGTAGCGATCAGGGGTGGGTTTCGGACAAAGAGGTAGCGATCAGGGGTGGGTTTCGGACAAAGAGGTAGCGATCAGGGGTGGGTTTCGGACAAAGAGGTAGCGATCAGGGGTGGGTTTCGGACAAAGAGGTAGCGATCAGGTGTGGGTTTCGGACAAAGACGTGACTGTGGGCAGCACTTTTGAAGAATTGGAGGGATATGCACGAGACAAAAACCGTAGTCGGTTCCACAGACGATAGAAAAGAGGAATGAAATAATGTTGTTGAGTGATCTGCTTGGAATTGGGGGACGGTAGCCAGGCGTGGGTTTATGGAAGACATTTTGGAGAGGACGTGGAGGGACGTGAGGGTGGGAGTGACGAGATAGCTTGAGGAGGAGGGTGTGGGGGGGGGGGGGTGGGGACTGGGCTCGAGAGGGTAGTAGGAATGAAGCCAGAAGTGAGTACGGTCCAGAAAATTGAGAGTCCATCAACCTACCTGCAATGGGCAAGATGCAAACTTGAGGACTCGGCCTCTTGCCTGGAGATGCTTCAGCGCTCACAAATACGAAAGCACCTTGCATATCGAGCCACAATAAGCAACGTTGGGCAACATTTCCTGCTCGGTCGGTACAGGTCGGTAATTAGTAGGACCTTCTTTTGACTGGTTCTTGGAGGTTCTCAGTCTTATATGGGTGCTTACTTTAACAATAATCTGGGGTTCGAACCCCTGTTGGTCTGTCAAATAAGACCAGCTAGGTTTACTCAGCCTGTCAACATTCAACCTTCTCAACATCTAAGCTTCTCAAGGTCCAAACGTCTCAACATCCAAGATTCTCAACATCTAAGCCTCTCAACATCAGCTTATCAACATCTAAGCCTCTCAACATTCAACCTTCTCAACATCTAAGCCTCTCAACATCTAAGCTTCTCAAGGTCCAAACGTCTCAACATCCAAGATTCTCAGCGTCTAAGCTTCTTAACGTCCAAGCCTCTCAACGTCTAAGCTTCTCAAGGTCTAAGCCTCTCGACGTCTCATCTTCTCAATGGCTAAGCCTCTCAACGTCTAAGCCTCTCAAAATCCAAGCTTCTCAAGGTCTAAGCCTCTCAACGTCTAAGCCTCACAACATCTAAGCTTCTCAAGGTCCAAACGTCTCAACATCCAAGATTCTCAGCGTCTAAGCTTCTTAACGTCCAAGCCTCTCAAGGTCTAAGCCTCTCAACGTCTCATCTTTTCAATGGCTAAGCCTCTCAACTTCTAAGCCTCTCAAAATCCAAGCTTCTCAAGGTCTAAGCCTCTCAACGTCTAAGCCTCACAACATCTAAGCTTCTCAAGGTCCAAGCTTCTCAACGTCTAAGCCTCACAACATCTAAGCTTCTCAAGGTCCAAGCTTCTCAAGGTCTAAGCCTCTCACCATCTAAGCTTCTCAAGGTCCAAGCCTCTCAACGTCTAAGCTTCTCAAGGTCTAAGCCTCTCAACGTCTAATCTTCTCAATGGCTAAGCCTCTCAATGTCTAAGCTTCTCAAGGTCCAAGCGTCTCAACGTGTCCAAGCCTTTCAACATCTGAGCCTTTCAATATCTAAGCTTCTCAACGTCTAAGCCTCTCAACGCCCGAGCCTTTCAACGTCTAAGCCTACTTTGCGCACACAGATAAACCTTCATTTGGAGTATAGTTGTCTTGTGCACATCTCAAGCCATCTAACGAAGAAAGAACAAAGAAAGAAGAAAAAGGGAGGTAGTAATCATTCAAATTATTACCTCCGCCACCGAAGGTGGATGGAGGTTATGTTTTCACCCCTGTCTGTCTGTTTGTCCGTTTGTCTGTCTGTGAGCAAGATATCTCAAAAGGTTGTGGACGGATTCGGACGCAATTAGGCAGAGCGGTAACGTATGTGAGAAGGACGAAATGATTAGATTTTGGTGAATATTCGGATCCGGTTACTATAATTTTAAAAGTGATTCTTCACCATTGGGAGATAGGGCCAAAAACGATACATAGCAGGATATCTAAAAAAATTGTGGACGGATTTGGACGAAACTTGGTGGACAGGTTGGGTGTCTGACAAGGATAATTCGATTCGACTTTGGTGAAGATCTGAATATGGATTCGGATCTGAGAATTATTTAATTTTTTAAGTGATTCTTCACAATTCTGAGATAGGGCCAAAAACGATACATAGCAGGATATCTCAAAAAGTTGTGGATGAATTTGGACGAAACTTGTTGGACAGTTTGTGTGTGTGACGAGGAAAAATCGATTAAATTTTGGTAAAGATCTGGAACCGGATCCAGCTAATAGAATTTTTTAAATCATTCTTCAGTAATGAGTCATATGGCCAACCAGGTGGAGGTTTGCGCTCCACTGAGTGCCGTTCTAGCTGCCACTGTATTATACAAGGAACTGTGTGTGATGCAGGAGGAGGCCATACGGACCATCATGCCTGCGCTATATCAACATTACCTGAATCCAATTTGGCAATACCAGTTTGTCCATAGTGGGTGGTGAATTCGGATTCAGGAGGAGAACCTCCTGAACAGGAGGCACAGGCCTTTTTTTTCTTTTTTTTGTATACTGAATCGAGGCTCGTGAAAGAGCTAACATTTATTTCACAAACAAATCAACCAGACAAACAAAACATACAAAAAGAGGGAGCGGAAGACAAGATGGGGAGAGGAGGGAAAGCACCAAACACAACACCTGAGAGCAGGGAGAAGCGCGGGAGGGAGAGGGCCTGGGGGTAGGAGGCGTGGGAAGGGGGGGGGGGGGGAGAGGTATAAAACACAAGGAGACCAAGGACTTCCAGGACAGAAGTTGGTATTTCAAAAAAGTGTAGGATTGGGGTGAAATTAGCGGGGGTAGAAAAGATCAAGGTTTTGGATGGGGGAAGATAAGAGATGGTGGTGAACAGCTGTTTTAAAGACCTGGAGGGTGGAGTGGGATTGAAGAGAGTGAGGGAGTTGTTCCAGAGGCGGGAGACAAGAGGTTGAAGGAGTGAAGGTGAGCAGAAAGTCTGGATTTTGGCAGTTTAACCATAAGAGGGTTGCAGGCAGATCTTGTGCGACCTGTAGGAATATTTTGGGGACAGAGCCCAGAGAGAGCTGGGGGGGGGGGGGGGGGGCAAGGCCAGAGAGAAGTCGGTAGAAGACGGAAAGACTACCAACCTGCCTGCGGTGAGTGAGTGAGAGGCCCTTGGAGTTAGCTTCATCGTGGGAGATTCCAATGATTCTGAACGCTTTGGTTTCAACAGCGTGAAGAGGAGCTAGGTGTGAGGCAGGAGCACCAGCCCAGAGGGGAGAGCAGTATTCCATTGAGCTGCGGATGAAAGCATTGCATGTGGTGAGGAGCTCAGGTGTTCAGATGTTCATTTCAAATGTGGCTGGGTCAGATGTTCATTTCAAATCTGGCTGGTTCAGATGTTCATTTCAAATCTGGCTGGTTCAGATGTTCATTTCAAATCTGGCGGGTTCAGATGTTCATTTCAAATCTGGCTGGTTCAAATCTGGCTTGTTCAAATCTGGCTGGTTCAAATGTCCAGTTCAAATCTGGCTGGTTCAAATCTGGCTGGTTCAAATGTCCAGTTCAAATCTGGCTGGTTCAAATCTGGCTGGTTCAAATGTCCAGTTCAAATCTGGCTGGTTCAAATGTTCAGTTCAAATCTGGCTGGTTCAAATCTGGCTGGTTCAAATCTGGCTGGTTCAAATGTCCAGTTCAAATCTGGCTGGTTCAGATGTTCATTTCAAATCTGGCTGGTTCAGATGTTCATTTCAAATCTGGCGGGTTCAGATGTTCATTTCAAATCTGGCCGGTTCAGATTTTCATTTCAAATCTGGCTGGTTCAGATGTTCATTTCAAATCTGGCTGGTTCAAATCTGGCTGGTTCAAATCTGGCTGGTTCAAATGTCCAGTTCAAATCTGGCTGGTTCAGATGTTCATTTCAAATCTGGCTGGTTCAAATGTCCAGTTCAAATCTGGCTGGTTCAGATGTTCATTTCAAATCTGGCTGGTTCAAATGTCCAGTTCAAATCTGGCTGGTTCAGATGTTCATTTCAAATCTGGCTGGTTCAGATGTTCATTTCAAATCTGGCGGGTTCAGATGTTCATTTCAAATCTGGCGGGTTCAGATGTTCATTTCAAATCTGGCTGGTTCAGATGTTCATTTCAAATCGGGCTGGTTCAAATGTCCAGTTCAAATCTGGCTGGTTCAAATGTTCATTTCAAATCGGGCTGGTTCAAATGTCCAGTTCAAATCTGGCTGGTTCAAATGTTCATTTCAAATCGGGCTGGTTCAGATGTTCATTTCAAATCGGGCTGGTTCAGATGTTCATTTCAAATCGGGCTGGTTCAGATGTTCATTTCAAATCGGGCTGGTTCAGATGTTCATTTCAAATCGGGCTGGTTCAGATGTTCATTTCAAATCTGGCTGGTTCAGATGTTCATTTCAAATCGGGCTGGTTCAGATGTTCATTTCAAATCTGGCTGGTTCAGATGTTCATTTCAAATCTGGCGGGTTCAGATGTTCATTTCAAATCTGGCTGGTTCAGATGTTCATTTCAAATCTGGCGGGTTCAGATGTTCATTTCAAATCTGGCTGGTTCAGATGTTCATTTCAAATCTGGCTGGTTCAGATGTTCATTTCAAATCTGGCTGGTTCAGATGTTCATTTCAAATCTGGCGGGTTCAAATGTCCAGTTCAAATCTGGCTGGATCAGATGTTCATTTCAAATCGGGCTGGTTCAGATGTTCATTTCAAATCTGGCTGGTTCAAATGTCCAGTTCAAATCTGGCTGGTTCAGATGTTCATTTCAAATCTGGCTGGTTCAGATGTTCATTTCAAATCGGGCTGGTTCAGATGTTCATTTCAAATCTGGCTGGTTCAGATGTTCATTTCAAATCTGGCTGGTTCAGATGTTCATTTCAAATCTGGCGGGTTCAGATGTTCATTTCAAATCTGGCTGGTTCAGATGTTCATTTCAAATCTGGCGGGTTCAGATGTTCATTTCAAATCTGGCTGGTTCAGATGTTCATTTCAAATCTGGCTGGTTCAAATGTTCATTTCAAATCTGGCTGGTTCAGATGTTCATTTCAAATCTGGCTGGTTCAGATGTGCATTTCAAATCTGGCTGGTTCAGATGTTCATTTCAAATCTGGCTGGTTCAAATGTCCAGTTCAAATCTGGCGGGTTCAGATGTTCATTTCAAATCTGGCTGGTTCAAATGTCCAGTTCAAATCTGGCTGGTTCAGATGTTCATTTCAAATCTGGCGGGTTCAGATGTTCATTTCAAATCTGGCTGGTTCAGATGTTCATTTCAAATCTGGCGGGTTCAGATGTTCATTTCAAATCTGGCTGGTTCAAATGTCCAGTTCAAATCTGGCTGGTTCAGATGTTCATTTCAAATCTGGCTGGTTCAAATGTCCAGTTCAAATCTGGCTGGTTCAGATGTTCATTTCAAATCTGGCGGGTTCAGATGTTCATTTCAAATCTGGCTGGTTCAAATGTCCAGTTCAAATCTGGCTGGTTCAGATGTTCATTTCAAATCTGGCTGGTTCAGATGTTCATTTCAAATCTGGCGGGTTCAGATGTTCATTTCAAATCTGGCGGGTTCAGATGTTCATTTCAAATCTGGCTGGTTCAGATGTTCATTTCAAATCTGGCTGGTTCAAATGTCCAGTTCAAATCTGGCTGGTTCAAATGTTCATTTCAAATCGGGCTGGTTCAGATGTTCATTTCAAATCGGGCTGGTTCAGATGTTCATTTCAAATCGGGCTGGTTCAGATGTTCATTTCAAATCGGGCTGGTTCAGATGTTCATTTCAAATCTGGCGGGTTCAGATGTTCATTTCAAATCTGGCTGGTTCAGATGTTCATTTCAAATCTGGCGGGTTCAAATGTTCAGTTCAAATCTGGTTGGTTCAAATGTTCATTTCAAATCTGGCGGGTTCAAATGTTCATTTCAAATCTGGCTGGTTCAAATGTCCAGTTCAAATCTGGCTGGTTCAGATTTTCATTTCAAATCTGGCTGGTTCAGATGTTCATTTCAAATCTGGCTGGTTCAAATGTTCATTTCAAATCTGGCTGGTTCAAATGTTCATTTCAAATCTGGCTGGTTCAGATGTTCATTTCAAATCTGGCTGGTTCAAATGTCCAGTTCAAATCTGGCTGGTTCAGATGTTCATTTCAAATCGGGCTGGTTCAGATGTTCATTTCAAATCGGGCTGGTTCAAATGTTCATTTCAAATCTGGCTGGTTCAAATGTCCAGTTCAAATCTGGCTGGTTCAGATGTTCATTTCAAATCGGGCTGGTTCAGATGTTCATTTCAAATCTGGCTGGTTCAAATGTTCATTTCAAATCTGGCTGGTTCAGATGTTCATTTCAAATCTGGCTGGTTCAGATGTTCATTTCAAATCTGGCTGGTTCAGATGTTCATTTCAAATCTGGCGGGTTCAAATGTTCATTTCAAATCTGGCTGGTTCAGATGTTCATTTCAAATCTGGCTGGTTCAGATGTTCATTTCAAATCTGGCTGGTTCAGATGTTCATTTCAAATCTGGCTGGTTCAGATGTTCATTTCAAATCTGGTTGGTTCAGATGTTCATTTCAAATCTGGCTGGTTCAGATGTTCATTTCAAATCTGGTTGGTTCAAATGTTCATTTCAAATCTGGCTGGTTCAAATGTTCATTTCAAATCTGGTTGGTTCAAATGTTCATTTCAAATCTGGCTGGTTCAAATGTTCATTTCAAATCTGGCTGGTTCAGATGTTCATTTCAAATCTGGCGGGTTCAAATGTTCAGTTCAAATCTGGTTGGTTCAAATGTTCATTTCAAATCTGGCTGGTTCAGATGTTCATTTCAAATCTGGCTGGTTCAAATGTTCATTTCAAATCTGGCTGGTTCAGATGTTCATTTCAAATCTGGCGGGTTCAGATGTTCATTTCAAATCTGGCTGGTTCAGATGTTCATTTCATATCTGGCTGGTTCAGATGTTCATTTCATATCTGGCTGGTTCAGATGTTCATTTCAAATCTGGCGGGTTCAGATGTTCATTTCAAATCTGGCTGGTTCAGATGTTCATTTCAAATCTGGTTGGTTCAGATGTTCATTTCAAATCTGGCTGGTTCAGATGTTCATTTCATATCTGGCTGGTTCAGATGTTCATTTCATATCTGGCTGGTTCAGATGTTCATTTCAAATCTGGCGGGTTCAAATGTTCATTTCAAATCTGGCTGGTTCAGATGTTCATTTCAAATCTGGTTGGTTCAGATGTTCATTTCAAATCTGGCTGGTTCAGATGTTCATTTCAAATCTGGTTGGTTCAAATGTTCATTTCAAATCTGGCTGGTTCAAATGTTCATTTCAAATCTGGTTGGTTCAAATGTTCATTTCAAATCTGGCTGGTTCAAATGTTCATTTCAAATCTGGCTGGTTCAGATGTTCATTTCAAATCTGGCGGGTTCAAATGTTCAGTTCAAATCTGGTTGGTTCAAATGTTCATTTCAAATCTGGCTGGTTCAGATGTTCATTTCAAATCTGGCTGGTTCAGATGTTCATTTCAAATCTGGTTGGTTCAGATGTTCATTTCAAATCTGGCTGGTTCAAATGTTCATTTCAAATCTGGCTGGTTCAGATGTTCATTTCATATCTGGCTGGTTCAGATGTTCATTTCAAATCTGGTTGGTTCAGATGTTCATTTCAAATCTGGCTGGTTCAGATGTTCATTTCAAATCTGGCGGGTTCAGATGTTCATTTCAAATCTGGCTGGTTCAGATGTTCATTTCATATCTGGCTGGTTCAAATGTTCATTTCAAATCTGGCTGGTTCAGATGTTCATTTCAAATCTGGTTGGTTCAGATGTTCATTTCAAATCTGGCTGGTTCAAATGTTCATTTCAAATCTGGCTGGTTCAGATGTTCATTTCATATCTGGCTGGTTCAGATGTTCATTTCATATCTGGCTGGTTCAGATGTTCATTTCAAATCTGGTTGGTTCAGATGTTCATTTCAAATCTGGCTGGTTCAAATGTTCATTTCAAATCTGGCGGGTTCAGATGTTCATTTCATATCTGGCTGGTTCAAATGTTCATTTCATATCTGGCTGGTTCAAATGTTCATTTCAAATCTGGCTGGTTCAGATGTTCATTTCAAATCTGGCTGGTTCAGATGTTCATTTCAAATCTGGCTGGTTCAAATGTTCATTTCAAATCTGGCTGGTTCAGATGTTCATTTCAAGTCTGGCTGGTTCAGATGTTCATTTCAAATCTGGCTGGTTCAAATGTTCATTTCAAATCTGGCCGGTTCAGATGTGCATTTCAAATCTGGCCGGTTCAGATGTGCATTTCAAATCTGGCTGGTTCAGATGTGCATTTCAAATCTGGCTGGTTCAGATGTTCATTTCAAATCTGGCTGGTTCAAATGTGCATTTCAAATCTGGCTGGTTCAAATGTGCATTTCAAATCTGGCGGGTTCAGATGTTCATTTCAAATCTGGCTGGTTCAAATGTGCATTTCAAATCTGGCTGGTTCAAATGTGCATTTCAAATCTGGCTGGTTCAGATGTGCATTTCAAATCTGGCTGGTTCAAATGTTCATTTCAAATCTGGCTGGTTCAAATGTTCATTTCAAATCTGGCTGGTTCAAATGTGCATTTCAAATCTGGCGGGTTCAGATGTTCATTTCAAATCTGGCTGGTTCAAATGTTCATTTCAAATCTGGCTGGTTCAGATGTTCATTTCAAATCTGGCGGGTTCAGATCTTCATTTCAAATCTGGCGGGTTCAGATGTTCATTTCAAATCTGGCTGGTTCAAATGTTCATTTCAAATCTGGCTGGTTCAGATGTTCATTTCAAATCTGGCGGCTTCAGATGTTCATTTCAAATCTGGCGGGTTCAAATGTGCATTTCAAATCTGGCTGGTTCAGATGCTCATTTCAAATCTGGCTGGTTCAGATGTTCATTTCAAATCTGGCTGGTTCAGATGTTCATTTCAAATCTGGCGGCTTCAGATGTTCATTTCAAATCTGGCTGGTTCAAATGTTCATTTCAAGTCTGGCTGGTTCAAATGTGCATTTCAAATCTGGCTGGTTCAAATGTTCATTTCAAATCTGGCTGGTTCAAATGTGCATTTCAAATCTGGCGGGTTCAGATGTCCATTTCAAATCTGGCGGGTTCAAATGTGCATTTCAAATCTGGCTGGTTCAGATGCTCATTTCAAATCTGGCTGGTTCAGATGTTCATTTCAAATCTGGCTGGTTCAAATGTGCATTTCAAATCTGGCTGGTTCAGATGTTCATTTCAAATCTGGCTGGTTCAGATGTTCATTTCAAATCTGGCTGGTTCAGATGTTCATTTCAAATCTGGCGGGTTCAGATCTTCATTTCAAATCTGGCGGGTTCAGATGTTCATTTCAAATCTGGCGGGTTCAGATGTTCATTTCAAATCTGGCTGGTTCAGATGTTCATTTCAAATCTGGCTGGTTCAGATGTTCATTTCAAATCTGGCTGGTTCAAATGTTCATTTCAAATCTGGCTGGTTCAAATGTGCATTTCAAATCTGGCGGGTTCAGATGTCCATTTCAAATCTGGCGGGTTCAAATGTGCATTTCAAATCTGGCTGGTTCAGATGCTCATTTCAAATCTGGCTGGTTCAAATGTTCATTTCAAATCTGGCTGGTTCAGATGTTCATTT
The DNA here is from genome assembly GCF_964187855.1 of Myxine glutinosa. Lineage (NCBI taxonomy): Eukaryota > Metazoa > Chordata > Myxini > Myxiniformes > Myxinidae > Myxine > Myxine glutinosa. The sequence continues at coordinate 145,095,174 of NC_136265.1, forward strand.
CAAATCTGGCTGGTTCAGATGTTCATTTCAAATCTGGCTGGTTCAAATGTGCATTTCAAATCTGGCTGGTTCAGATGTTCATTTCAAATCTGGCTGGTTCAGATGTTCATTTCAAATCTGGCTGGTTCAGATGTTCATTTCAAATCTGGCGGGTTCAGATCTTCATTTCAAATCTGGCGGGTTCAGATGTTCATTTCAAATCTGGCGGGTTCAGATGTTCATTTCAAATCTGGCGGGTTCAGATGTTCATTTCAAATCTGGCGGGTTCAAATGTTCATTTCAAATCTGGCTGGTTCAGATGTTCATTTCAAATCTGGCGGGTTCAGATGTTCATTTCAAATCTGGCTGGTTCAAATGTTCATTTCAAATCTGGCGGGTTCAGATGTTCATTTCAAATCTGGCGGGTTCAAATGTTCATTTCAAATCTGGCCGGTTCAGATGTTCATTTCAAATCTGGCTGGTTCAGATGTTCATTTCAAATCTGGCTGGTTCAGATGTTCATTTCAAATCTGGCTGATTCAAATGTTCATTTCAAATCTGGCTGGTTCAAATGTTCATTTCAAATCTGGCTGGTTCAGATGTTCATTTCAAATCTGGCTGGTTCAGATGTTCATTTCAAATCTGGCTGGTTCAGATGTTCATTTCAAATCTGGCGGCTTCAGATGTTCATTTCAAATCTGGCGGGTTCAGATGTTCATTTCAAATCTGGCTGATTCAAATGTTCATTTCAAATCTGGCTGGTTCAGATGTTCATTTCAAATCTGGCTGGTTCAGATGTTCATTTCAAATCGGGCTGGTTCAGATGTTCATTTCAAATCTGGCGGGTTCAAATGTTCATTTCAAATCTGGCTGGTTCAGATGTTCATTTCAAATCGGGCTGGTTCAGATGTTCATTTCAAATCTGGCTGGTTCAGATGTTCATTTCAAATCTGGCTGGTTCAGATGTTCATTTCAAATCTGGCGGGTTCAGATGTTCATTTCAAATCTGGCTGGTTCAGATGTTCATTTCAAATCTGGCGGGTTCAGATGTTCATTTCAAATCTGGCTGGTTCAGATGTTCATTTCAAATCTGGCGGGTTCAGATGTTCATTTCAAATCTGGTTGGTTCAGATGTTCATTTCAAATCTGGCTGGTTCAGATGTTCATTTCAAATCTGGTTGGTTCAAATGTTCATTTCAAATCTGGCTGGTTCAAATGTTCATTTCAAATCTGGCTGGTTCAGATGTTCATTTCAAATCTGGCTGGTTCAGATGTTCATTTCAAATCGGGCTGGTTCAGATGTTCATTTCAAATCTGGCTGGTTCAGATGTTCATTTCAAATCTGGCTGGTTCAGATGTTCATTTCAAATCTGGTTGGTTCAGATGTTCATTTCAAATCTGGATGGTTCAGATGTTCATTTCAAATCTGGTTGGTTCAAATGTTCATTTCAAATCTGGCTGGTTCAAATGTTCATTTCAAATCTGGTTGGTTCAAATGTTCATTTCAAATCTGGCTGGTTCAAATGTTCATTTCAAATCTGGCTGGTTCAGATGTTCATTTCAAATCTGGCGGGTTCAAATGTTCAGTTCAAATCTGGTTGGTTCAAATGTTCATTTCAAATCTGACTGGTTCAGATGTTCATTTCAAATCTGGCTGGTTCAAATGTTCATTTCAAATCTGGCTGGTTCAGATGTTCATTTCAAATCTGGCGGGTTCAGATGTTCATTTCAAATCTGGCGGGTTCAGATGTTCATTTCAAATCTGGCTGGTTCAGATGTTCATTTCATATCTGGCTGGTTCAGATGTTCATTTCAAATCTGGCGGGTTCAGATGTTCATTTCAAATCTGGCTGGTTCAGATGTTCATTTCAAATCTGGCTGGTTCAGATGTTCATTTCATATCTGGCTGGTTCAAATGTTCATTTCAAATCTGGCTGGTTCAGATGTTCATTTCAAATCTGGCTGGTTCAGATGTTCATTTCAAATCTGGCTGGTTCAAATGTTCATTTCAAATCTGGCTGGTTCAGATGTTCATTTCAAATCTGGCTGGTTCAGATGTTCATTTCAAATCTGGCTGGTTCAGATGTGCATTTCAAATCTGGCGGGTTCAGATGTTCATTTCAAATCTGGCCGGTTCAGATGTGCATTTCAAATCTGGCTGGTTCAGATGTGCATTTCAAATCTGGCTGGTTCAGATGTGCATTTCAAATCTGGCTGGTTCAGATGTTCATTTCAAATCTGGCTGGTTCAAATGTGCATTTCAAATCTGGCTGGTTCAAATGTGCATTTCAAATCTGGCTGGTTCAAATGTGCATTTCAAATCTGGCTGGTTCAAATGTGCATTTCAAATCTGGCTGGTTCAAATGTGCATTTCAAATCTGGCGGGTTCAGATGTTCATTTCAAATCTGGCTGGTTCAAATGTGCATTTGAAATCTGGCTGGTTCAAATGTGCATTTCAAATCTGGCTGGTTCAAATGTTCATTTCAAATCTGGCTGGTTCAAATGTGCATTTCAAATCTGGCGGGTTCAGATGTTCATTTCAAATCTGGCTGGTTCAAATGTGCATTTCAAATCTGGCTGGTTCAAATGTGCATTTCAAATCTGGCTGGTTCAGATGTTCATTTCAAATCTGGCTGGTTCAGATGTTCATTTCAAATCTGGCTGGTTCAGATGTTCATTTCAAATCTGGCGGGTTCAGATCTTCATTTCAAATCTGGCGGGTTCAGATGTTCATTTCAAATCTGGCGGGTTCAGATGTTCATTTCAAATCTGGCGGGTTCAGATGTTCATTTCAAATCTGGCGGGTTCAAATGTTCATTTCAAATCTGGCTGGTTCAGATGTTCATTTCAAATCTGGCGGGTTCAGATGTTCATTTCAAATCTGGCTGGTTCAAATGTTCATTTCAAATCTGGCGGGTTCAGATGTTCATTTCAAATCTGGCGGGTTCAAATGTTCATTTCAAATCTGGCCGGTTCAGATGTTCATTTCAAATCTGGCTGGTTCAGATGTTCATTTCAAATCTGGCTGGTTCAGATGTTCATTTCAAATCTGGCTGATTCAAATGTTCATTTCAAATCTGGCTGGTTCAAATGTTCATTTCAAATCTGGCTGGTTCAGATGTTCATTTCAAATCTGGCTGGTTCAGATGTTCATTTCAAATCTGGCTGGTTCAGATGTTCATTTCAAATCTGGCGGCTTCAGATGTTCATTTCAAATCTGGCTGGTTCAAATGTTCATTTCAAGTCTGGCTGGTTCAAATGTTCATTTCAAATCTGGCTGGTTCAGATGTTCATTTCAAATCTGGCTGGTTCAGATGTTCATTTCAAATCTGGCTGGTTCAAATGTTCATTTCAAATCTGGCTGGTTCAAATGTTCATTTCAAATCTGGCTGGTTCAGATGTTCATTTCAAATCTGGCGGGTTCAGATGTTCATTTCAAATCTGGCTGGTACAGATGTTCATTTCAAATCTGGCTGGTTCAAATGTTCATTTCAAATCTGGCTGGTTCAGATGTTCATTTCAAATCTGGCTGGTTCAGATGTTCATTTCAAATCTGGCTGGTTCAGATGTTCATTTCAAATCTGGCTGGTTCAGATGTTCATTTCAAATCTGGCGGCTTCAGATGTTCATTTCAAATCTGGCTGGTTCAAATGTTCATTTCAAATCTGGCTGGTTCAAATGTTCATTTCAAATCTGGCTGGTTCAGATGTTCATTTCAAATCTGGCGGGTTCAGATGTTCATTTCAAATCTGGCGGGTTCAGATGTTCATTTCAAATCTGGCTGATTCAAATGTTCATTTCAAATCTGGCTGATTCAAATGTTCATTTCAAATCTGGCTGGTTCAGATGTTCATTTCAAATCTGGCGGGTTCAGATGTTCATTTCAAATCTGGCGGCTTCAGATGTTCATTTCAAATCTGGCTGATTCAAATGTTCATTTCAAATATGGCTGGTTCAAATGTCCAGTCAAATCTGGCGGGTTCAGATGTTCATTTCAAATCTGGCCGGTTCAGATGTTCATTTCAAATCTGGCTGGTTCAGATGTTCATTTCAAATCTGGCTGGTTCAAATCTGGCTGGTTCAAATCTGGCTGGTTCAAATGTCCAGTTCAAATCTGGCTGGTTCAGATGTTCATTTCAAATCTGGCTGGTTCAAATGTCCAGTTCAAATCTGGCGGGTTCAGATGTTCATTTCAAATCGGGCTGGTTCAGATGTTCATTTCAAATCTGGCTGGTTCAAATGTTCATTTCAAATCGGGCTGGTTCAGATGTTCATTTCAAATCTGGCTGGTTCAAATGTTCATTTCAAATCGGGCTGGTTCAGATGTTCATTTCAAATCTGGCGGGTTCAGATGTTCATTTCAAATCTGGCGGGTTCAGATGTTCATTTCAAATCTGGCTGATTCAGATGTTCATTTCAAATCTGGCGGGTTCAGATGTTCATTTCAAATCTGGCTGATTCAAATGTTCATTTCAAATCTGGCTGGTTCAGATGTTCATTTCAAATCTGGCTGATTCAAATGTTCATTTCAAATCTGGCTGGTTCAGATGTTCATTTCAAATCTGGCGGGTTCAGATGTTCATTTCAAATCTGGCTGATTCAAATGTTCATTTCAAATCTGGCTGGTTCAGATGTTCATTTCAAATCTGGCGGGTTCAGATGTTCATTTCAAATCTGGCGGGTTCAAATGTTCATTTCAAATCTGGCTGGTTCAGATGTTCATTTCAAATCTGGCGGGTTCAGATGTTCATTTCAAATCTGGCGGGTTCAGATGTTCATTTCAAATCTGGCTGGTTCAAATGTTCATTTCAAATCTGGCTGGTTCAGATGTTCATTTCAAATCTGGCTGGTTCAAATGTCCAGTTCAAATCTGGCTGGTTCAGATGTTCATTTCAAATCTGGCTGGTTCAAATGTTCAGTTCAAATCTGGCTGGTTCAAATCTGGCTGGTTCAAATGTTCATTTAAAATCTGGCTGGTTCAAATCTGGCTGGTTCAAATGTTCAGTTCAAATCTGGCTGGTTCAAATGTTCATTTAAAATCTGGCTGGTTCAAATCTGGCTGGTTCAAATCTGGCTAGTTCAAATGTTCAGTTCAAATCTGGCTGGTTCAAATCTGGCTGGTTCAAATGTTCATTTAAAATCTGGCTGGTTCAAATCTGGCTGGTTCAAATCTGGCTGGTTCAAATGTTCAGTTCAAATCTGGCTGGTTCAAATCTGGCTGGTTCAAATGTTCAGTTCAAATCTGGCTGGTTCAAATGTTCAGGTCAAATCTGGCTGGTTCAAATGTTCATTTAAAATCTGGCTGGTTCAAATGTTCAGTTCAAATCTGGCTGGTTCAAATGTTCAGTTCAAATCTGGTTGGTTCAAATCTGGCTGGTTCAAATCTGGCTGGTTCAAATCTGGCTGGTTCAAATCTGGCTGGTTCAAATCTGGCTGGTTCAAATGTTCAGTCCAAATCTGTCTGGTTCAAATGTTCAGTTCATAAATACTCTTTAAGGGTTAAAATCTGGCTGGTTCAAACGTTCAGTCCAAATCTGTCTGGTTCAAATGTTCAGTTCATAAATACTCTTTAAGGGTTAAAATCTGGCTGGTTCAAATGTTCAGTCCAAATCTGTCTGGTTCAAATGTTCAGTTCATAAATACTCTTTAAGGGTTAAAATCTGGCTGGTTCAAATGTTCAGTTCAAATCTGGTTGGTTCAAATGTTCATTTCAAATCTGGCTGGTTCAAATGTTCATTTCAAATCTGGCCGGTTCAGATGTTCATTTCAAATCTGGCCGGTTCAGATGTTCATTTCAAATCTGGCCGGTTCAGATGTTCATTTCAAATGTGGCTGGTTCAAATGTTCAGTTCATAAATAATCTTTATGGGTTAAAATCTGGCTAGTTCAAATGTTCAGTTCAAATATCCTGTTTCAAATCTGGCCGGGTCAAATCTGGCTGGTGCAAATCTGGCTGGTTCAAATCTGGCCGGTTCAAATCTGGCTGATTCAAATCTGGCCGGTTCAAATCTGGCTGGTGCAAATCTGGCTGGTTCAAATCTGGCTGGTTCAAATACACAACAACAACAACATGCATTTTCAGGCCATTTTCCTTGCAAGAGCGGGGGTTAGCCTTGCGGTCCCCATGACAATCTTCTCCATCTTGCCCTATTTTCTGCATCTCTCCTTGTTAACCCCCTTGCCCGCATTTCTTCTTCCACCATCTTTAGCCAAGTCTTTCTCGGTCTTCCCCATCCTCTACTTCCTTCTACATTCATTTCCATCACTCTTCTCAACCAGTCACTTTCATCCTTCCTCAACACATGACCAAACCATCTCACCCTGTTCCTCTTCACAGCATCAATCACAGGCTCTATTCCCATCATTTTTCGCAATTCATCATTTGGCTTCCTCTCTCTCAACGATACTCCGCACATCCATTGAACCATTCGCATTTCCACCCTTTCCAACCTTCGTTGCTGCTCTACGTTCATTACCCATGTCTCGCTCCCATAAATCATAACACTTCTCACACATGCAGCATACACCTTTCCCTTCAGCTTCAACGACACTCCCCTCATCATCAGCATGCCACTCAATTCCCGAAACTTCTTCCATGCACATCTCACTCGAGCAACCGTTGCCGAGTCTGATCCACCTTCTCCATTCAGCATGTCTCCGAGGTAGCAAAATGTTTTCACACCTTCCAGCTTCACGCCGTCTCCAAGATCCAACTCAACATTTCCTCCATCTGCAGCTCCCTCTGTGCACACCTTACATTTGAATGTAGCTGCCACACTGGTTAATGACCCTCTCAGACCACTACATTTTTGATGAACCCACTCAGCGCACATTGTACATTGAATGGAGTTCACTCCGACACCCTTCCTGCACACAGCACAGGGCCACTTCCCAGTTCTTTCCACCTCACCACATGCTTTACCACTTTCCATCACCTTCCTCTTTCCGATATTCACCTTCAGACCTTTTGTCTCCATACATTCCTTCCACTTGTTCATCTTTTCCTTCAGTCAATCCATACTTTCCGCAATCAACACCAGATCATCTGCGTACAACAACTCCCACGGTAAACCATCCTTTACGTTCTGAGCCAGCACCTCCATCACAGCTACAAATAGTAGTGGACTTAGTACCGACCCCTGATGCACTCCCACCTTCACCTCAAACTCACCACTGTTCCCGTCCTTCATCCTTACAGCTGTGCGCGCTCTTTTGTACATTGCCATCACTACTCTGATCAACCATTCCTCCACTCCTAACTTCCTCATTGCCCATGTCAATACTTTGCGTGGAACCCTATCGAATGCTTTCTCCAGATCAACAAACCCAAGAAACAACTTCTTCCTCTTCTCCATGTACTTCTCCTGCAACTGCCTCACAATAAAAAGCACGTCTGTCGTTCCTCTCCCTGGCATAAATCCAAACTGCATTTCGTCGATCTTCACCTACTTCCTTATCCTCCTCTCCAACACCCTTTCCAATACCTTCATTCCATGCTCCAATACCTTTATCGCTCGGTACGAGCCACACTCCAGAGGGTCACCTTTCCCCTTGTATAGAGGGACGAGGGTACTCAGTTCCCAACCACTGGAATGCGGCCTTCTTTCACCGCCAGATTACAAATCTCTGTCATTCTCTTCACACCCCAATTTCCCGCTGCCTTCAACATATCTCCCACAACTCCCGTCGGCCCTCCCGCTTTTCTACTCTTCATTGCTTTTATAGCTTCCTCAACTTCCTTCTCAGTTATCTTCTCTGCCGGTCCTAAAACTGGGTTACTTTCTATGTTGCCATCCAATTCATTCTCTGTATTCAACAGCATTTCCATATATCTTTTCCCTCTTCCTTTCATTCCATCTGGGTCCACAACGATTTGTCCCAGTTCATCCTTCAAGCAACTCACCCCCATCACATCACACCTCTCTTTCGCTATCTGCTTTGCAATCCTGAATACTGCTCTCTGACCCTCTTCCGAATCCAAGCGTTCTCCGAACATTTTCCTACATGCCTCCTGCGCCTTTGCTACCTCTTTCTTTGCAGCCTTCTTGGCTGACTTATAACTTTCATGCTCTGCTGTTTCTGCTCCCGTACCCTTCGCCTTCTGCCACTCCTTGAACTTCTTCCTCTTTTCGTCAATCCTCTTTCCAACCTCATCATCCCACCACCATGTTTCCCAGTGCCTCGGTGGTCCTTTTGTCCATCCACATACCTCACCAACGGCTCCCAACAGACTAGCTTTCATTGACATCCAACCACTTTCAAGCTCCACCACATCATCCTCTACCCTACTCAGCCTCTCTTTTAATGCCTCCCTTACTGTCACCTCTTTCAACCTCCACACCTTCATTCTCGGTTGGTACTTCACCCGCCGAGCTCTCCTCGCACCTTTCACCCTCATATCGCAGACAACCAAGTGGTGCTGTGAAACAGCCTCCTCCCCCGGGATCACCTTTGTGTCCCGGAGGTGCCCCCTATCTCGCCTACGCACCATCAGGTAGTCAACGGTTGTCGTCGACCCACATGACGTGTATGTAACAAGCTTATTATCCTCTTTCTTTATCTTATTATCCAACAAGTTCAAATGTTCATTTCAAATCTGGCTGATTCAAATCTGGCTGGTTCAAATGTTCATTTCAAATCTGGCTGCTTCAGATGTTCATTTCAAATCTGGCTGGTTCAAATCTGGCTGGTTCAAATGTCCAGTTCAAATCTGGCTGGTTCAAATCTGGCTGGTTCAAATGTCCAGTTCAAATCTGGCTGGTTCAAATCTGGCTGGTTCAAATGTCCAGTTCAAATCTGGCTGGTTCAAATGTTCATTTAAAATCTGGCTGGTTCAAATGTCCAGTTCAAATCTGGCTGGTTCAAATGTTCATTTCAAATCTGGCTGGTTCAAATCTAGCCGGTTCAAATCTGGCTGGTTCAAATCTGGCTGGGTCAAATCTGGCTGGTTCAAATGTTCATTTCAAATCTGGCTGGTTCAAATCTGGCTGGTTCAAATCTGGCTGGTTCAAATGTCCAGTTCAAATCTGGCTGGTTCAAATGTTCATTTCAAATCTGGCTGGTTCAGATGTTCATTTCAAATCTGGCTGGTTCAAATCTTCAGTTCATAAATAATCTTTATGGGTTAAAATCTGGCTGGTTCAAATCTTCAGTTCATAAATAATCTTTATGGGTTAAAATCTGGCTGGTTCAAATGTTCAGTTCAAATATGGCTGTTTCAAATCTGGCTGGTTCAGATGTTCATTTCAAATCTGGCTGGTTCAGATGTTCATTTCAAATCTGGCTGGTTCAGATGTTCATTTCAAATCGGGCTGGTTCAGATGTTCATTTCAAATCGGGCTGGTTCAGATGTTCATTTCAATTCTGGCGGGTTCAAATGTTCATTTCAAATCTGGCTGGTTCAGATGTTCATTTCAAATCTGGCTGGTTCAGATGTTCATTTCAAATCTGGCGGGTTCAGATGTTCATTTCAAATCTGGCTGGTTCAGATGTTCATTTCAAATCTGGCGGGTTCAAATGTTCAGTTCAAATCTGGTTGGTTCAAATGTTCATTTCAAATCTGGCTGGTTCAGATGTTCATTTCAAATCTGGCTGGTTCAGATGTTCATTTCAAATCTGGCGGGTTCAAATGTTCAGTTCAAATCTGGTTGGTTCAAATGTTCATTTCAAATCTGGCGGGTTCAAATGTTCATTTCAAATCTGGCTGGTTCAAATGTCCAGTTCAAATCTGGCTGGTTCAGATTTTCATTTCAAATCTGGCTGGTTCAGATGTTCATTTCAAATCTGGCTGGTTCAAATGTTCATTTCAAATCTGGCTGGTTCAAATGTTCATTTCAAATCTGGCTGGTTCAAATGTTCATTTCAAATCTGGCTGGTTCAAATGTCCAGTTCAAATCTGGCTGGTTCAGATGTTCATTTCAAATCGGGCTGGTTCAGATGTTCATTTCAAATCTGGCTGGTTCAAATGTTCATTTCAAATCTGGCTGGTTCAGATGTTCATTTCAAATCTGGCTGGTTCAGATGTTCATTTCAAATCTGGCTGGTTCAGATGTTCATTTCAAATCTGGCGGGTTCAGATGTTCATTTCAAATCTGGCTGGTTCAAATGTTCATTTCAAATCTGGCTGGTTCAGATGTTCATTTCAAATCTGGCTGGTTCAGATGTTCATTTCAAATCTGGCTGGTTCAGATGTTCATTTCAAATCTGGCTGGTTCAGATGTTCATTTCAAATCTGGCTGGTTCAGATGTTCATTTCAAATCTGGCTGGTTCAGATGTTCATTTCAAATCTGGTTGGTTCAGATGTTCATTTCAAATCTGGCTGGTTCAGATGTTCATTTCAAATCTGGTTGGTTCAAATGTTCATTTCAAATCTGGCTGGTTCAAATGTTCATTTCAAATCTGGTTGGTTCAAATGTTCATTTCAAATCTGGCTGGTTCAAATGTTCATTTCAAATCTGGCTGGTTCAGATGTTCATTTCAAATCTGGCTGGTTCAGATGTTCATTTCAAATCTGGCGGGTTCAAATGTTCAGTTCAAATCTGGTTGGTTCAAATGTTCATTTCAAATCTGGCTGGTTCAGATGTTCATTTCAAATCTGGCTGGTTCAGATGTTCATTTCAAATCTGGCTGGTTCAAATGTTCATTTCAAATCTGGCTGGTTCAGATGTTCATTTCAAATCTGGCTGGTTCAGATGTTCATTTCAAATCTGGCTGGTTCAAATGTTCATTTCAAATCTGGCTGGTTCAGATGTTCATTTCAAATCTGGCGGGTTCAGATGTTCATTTCAAATCTGGCGGGTTCAGATGTTCATTTCAAATCTGGCTGGTTCAGATGTTCATTTCAAATCTGGCTGGTTCAGATGTTCATTTCATATCTGGCTGGTTCAAATGTTCATTTCAAATCTGGCTGGTTCAAATGTTCATTTCAAATCTGGCTGGTTCAGATGTTCATTTCAAATCTGGCTGGTTCAGATGTTCATTTCAAATCTGGCTGGTTCAAATGTTCATTTCAAATCTGGCTGGTTCAGATGTTCATTTCAAGTCTGGCTGGTTCAGATGTTCATTTCAAATCTGGCTGGTTCAAATGTTCATTTCAAATCTGGCCGGTTCAGATGTGCATTTCAAATCTGGCCGGTTCAGATGTGCATTTCAAATCTGGCTGGTTCAGATGTGCATTTCAAATCTGGCTGGTTCAGATGTTCATTTCAAATCTGGCTGGTTCAAATGTGCATTTCAAATCTGGCTGGTTCAAATGTGCATTTCAAATCTGGCGGGTTCAGATGTTCATTTCAAATCTGGCTGGTTCAAATGTGCATTTCAAATCTGGCTGGTTCAAATGTGCATTTCAAATCTGGCTGGTTCAGATGTGCATTTCAAATCTGGCTGGTTCAAATGTTCATTTCAAATCTGGCTGGTTCAAATGTTCATTTCAAATCTGGCTGGTTCAAATGTGCATTTCAAATCTGGTGGATTCAGATGTTCATTTCAAATCTGGCTGGTTCAAATGTGCATTTGAAATCTGGCTGGTTCAAATGTGCATTTCAAATCTGGCTGGTTCAAATGTTCATTTCAAATCTGGCTGGTTCAAATGTGCATTTCATATCTGGCGGGTTCAGATGTTCATTTCAAATCTGGCTGGTTCAAATGTGCATTTGAAATCTGGCTGGTTCAAATGTGCATTTCAAATCTGGCTGGTTCAAATGTTCATTTCAAATCTGGCTGGTTCAAATGTGCATTTCAAATCTGGCGGGTTCAGCTGTCCATTTCAAATCTGGCGGGTTCAAATGTGCATTTCAAATCTGGCTGGTTCAGATGCTCATTTCAAATCTGGCTGGTTCAGATGTTCATTTCAAATCTGGCTGGTTCAAATGTTCATTTCAAATCGGGCTGGTTCAGATGTTCATTTCAAATCTGGCTGGTTCAGATGTTCATTTCAAATCTGGCTGGTTCAAATGTGCATTTCAAATCTGGCGGGTTCAGATGTTCATTTCAAATCTGGCTGGTTCAAATGTGCATTTCAAATCTGGCTGGTTCAAATGTGCATTTCAAATCTGGCGGGTTCAGATGTTCATTTCAAATCTGGCTGGTTCAAATGTGCATTTCAAATCTGGCTGGTTCAAATGTGCATTTCAAATCTGGCTGGTTCAGATGTGCATTTCAAATCTGGCTGGTTCAAATGTTCATTTCAAATCTGGCTGGTTCAAATGTTCATTTCAAATCTGGCTGGTTCAAATGTGCATTTCAAATCTGGTGGATTCAGATGTTCATTTCAAATCTGGCTGGTTCAAATGTGCATTTGAAATCTGGCTGGTTCAAATGTGCATTTCAAATCTGGCTGGTTCAAATGTTCATTTCAAATCTGGCTGGTTCAAATGTGCATTTCAAATCTGGCGGGTTCAGATGTTCATTTCAAATCTGGCTGGTTCAAATGTGCATTTGAAATCTGGCTGGTTCAAATGTGCATTTCAAATCTGGCTGGTTCAAATGTTCATTTCAAATCTGGCTGGTTCAGATGTTCATTTCAAATCTGGCCGGTTCAGATGTGCATTTCAAATCTGGCTGGTTCAGATGCTCATTTCAAATCTGGCGGGTTCAGATGTTCATTTCAAATCTGGCTGGTTCAAATGTGCATTTGAAATCTGGCTGGTTCAAATGTGCATTTCAAATCTGGCTGGTTCAAATGTTCATTTCAAATCTGGCTGGTTCAAATGTTCATTTCAAATCTGGCTGGTTCAGATGTTCATTTCAAATCTGGCTGGTTCAGATGTTCATTTCAAATCTGGCCGGTTCAGATGTTCATTTCAAATCTGGCTGGTTCAAATGTGCATTTCAAATCTGGCGGGTTCAGATGTCCATTTCAAATCTGGCGGGTTCAAATGTGCATTTCAAATCTGGCTGGTTCAGATGCTCATTTCAAATCTGGCTGGTTCAGATGTTCATTTCAAATCTGGCTGGTTCAAATGTTCATTTCAAATCGGGCTGGTTCAGATGTTCATTTCAAATCTGGCTGGTTCAGATGTTCATTTCAAATCTGGCTGGTTCAAATGTGCATTTCAAATCTGGCGGGTTCAGATGTTCATTTCAAATCTGGCTGGTTCAAATGTGCATTTCAAATCTGGCTGGTTCAAATGTGCATTTCAAATCTGGCTGGTTCAGATGTGCATTTCAAATCTGGCTGGTTCAAATGTTCATTTCAAATCTGGCTGGTTCAGATGTTCATTTCAAATCTGGCTGGTTCAGATGTTCATTTCAAATCTGGCTGGTTCAAATGTGCATTTCAAATCTGGCTGGTTCAGATGTTCATTTCAAATCTGGCTGGTTCAGATGTTCATTTCAAATCTGGCTGGTTCAGATGTTCATTTCAAATCTGGCGGGTTCAGATCTTCATTTCAAATCTGGCGGGTTCAGATGTTCATTTCAAATCTGGCGGGTTCAGATGTTCATTTCAAATCTGGCGGGTTCAGATGTTCATTTCAAATCTGGCGGGTTCAAATGTTCATTTCAAATCTGGCTGGTTCAGATGTTCATTTCAAATCTGGCGGGTTCAGATGTTCATTTCAAATCTGGCTGGTTCAAATGTTCATTTCAAATCTGGCGGGTTCAGATGTTCATTTCAAATCTGGCGGGTTCAAATGTTCATTTCAAATCTGGCCGGTTCAGATGTTCATTTCAAATCTGGCTGGTTCAGATGTTCATTTCAAATCTGGCTGGTTCAGATGTTCATTTCAAATCTGGCTGGTTCAGATGTGCATTTCAAATCTGGCTGGTTCAGATGTGCATTTCAAATCTGGCTGGTTCAAATGTGCATTTCAAATCTGGCTGGTTCAGATGTTCATTTCAAATCTGGCTGATTCAAATGTTCATTTCAAATCTGGCTGGTTCAGATGTTCATTTCAAATCTGGCTGGTTCAGATGTTCATTTCAAATCTGGCTGATTCAAATGTTCATTTCAAATCTGGCTGGTTCAAATGTTCATTTCAAATCTGGCTGGTTCAGATGTTCATTTCAAATCTGGCTGGTTCAGATGTTCATTTCAAATCTGGCTGGTTCAGATGTTCATTTCAAATCTGGCGGCTTCAGATGTTCATTTCAAATCTGGCTGGTTCAAATGTTCATTTCAAATCTGGCTGGTTCAGATGTTCATTTCAAATCTGGCTGGTTCAGATGTTCATTTCAAATCTGGCGGGTTCAGATGTTCATTTCAAATCTGGCTGATTCAAATGTTCATTTCAAATCTGGCTGATTCAAATGTTCATTTCAAATCTGGCTGGTTCAGATGTTCATTTCAAATCTGGCTGGTTCAGATGTTCATTTCAAATCTGGCTGGTTCAGATGTTCATTTCAAATCGGGCTGGTTCAGATGTTCATTTCAAATCTGGCGGGTTCAAATGTTCATTTCAAATCTGGCTGGTTCAGATGTTCATTTCAAATCGGGCTGGTTCAGATGTTCATTTCAAATCTGGCTGGTTCAGATGTTCATTTCAAATCTGGCTGGTTCAGATGTTCATTTCAAATCTGGCGGGTTCAGATGTTCATTTCAAATCTGGCTGGTTCAGATGTTCATTTCAAATCTGGCGGGTTCAGATGTTCATTTCAAATCTGGCTGGTTCAGATGTTCATTTCAAATCTGGCTGGTTCAGATGTTCATTTCAAATCTGGTTGGTTCAGATGTTCATTTCAAATCTGGCTGGTTCAGATGTTCATTTCAAATCTGGTTGGTTCAAATGTTCATTTCAAATCTGGCTGGTTCAAATGTTCATTTCAAATCTGGCTGGTTCAAATGTTCATTTCAAATCTGGCTGGTTCAGATGTTCATTTCAAATCTGGCGGGTTCAAATGTTCAGTTCAAATCTGGTTGGTTCAAATGTTCATTTCAAATCTGGCTGGTTCAGATGTTCATTTCAAATCTGGCTGGTTCAAATGTTCATTTCAAATCTGGCTGGTTCAGATGTTCATTTCAAATCTGGCGGGTTCAGATGTTCATTTCAAATCTGGCGGGTTCAGATGTTCATTTCAAATCTGGCTGGTTCAGATGTTCATTTCAAATCTGGCTGGTTCAGATGTTCATTTCATATCTGGCTGGTTCAAATGTTCATTTCAAATCTGGCTGGTTCAGATGTTCATTTCAAATCTGGCTGGTTCAGATGTTCATTTCAAATCTGGCTGGTTCAAATGTTCATTTCAAATCTGGCTGGTTCAGATGTTCATTTCAAATCTGGCTGGTTCAGATGTTCATTTCAAATCTGGCTGGTTCAGATGTGCATTTCAAATCTGGCGGGTTCAGATGTTCATTTCAAATCTGGCCGGTTCAGATGTGCATTTCAAATCTGGCTGGTTCAGATGTGCATTTCAAATCTGGCTGGTTCAGATGTGCATTTCAAATCTGGCTGGTTCAGATGTGCATTTCAAATCTGGCTGGTTCAGATGTTCATTTCAAATCTGGCTGGTTCAGATGTTCATTTCAAATCTGGCTGGTTCAAATGTTCATTTCAAATCTGGCTGGTTCAGATGTGCATTTCAAATCTGGCTGGTTCAAATGTGCATTTCAAATCTGGCTGGTTCAAATGTGCATTTCAAATCTGGCGGGTTCAGATGTTCATTTCAAATCTGGCTGGTTCAAATGTGCATTTCAAATCTGGCTGGTTCAAATGTGCATTTCAAATCTGGCTGGTTCAGATGTGCATTTCAAATCTGGCTGGTTCAAATGTTCATTTCAAATCTGGCTGGTTCAGATGTTCATTTCAAATCTGGCGGGTTCAAATGTTCAGTTCAAATCTGGTTGGTTCAAATGTTCATTTCAAATCTGGCTGGTTCAGATGTTCATTTCAAATCTGGCTGGTTCAAATGTTCATTTCAAATCTGGCTGGTTCAGATGTTCATTTCAAATCTGGCTGGTTCAGATGTTCATTTCAAATCTGGCTGGTTCAGATGTTCATTTCAAATCTGGCTGGTTCAGATGTGCATTTCAAATCTGGCGGGTTCAGATGTTCATTTCAAATCTGGCCGGTTCAGATGTGCATTTCAAATCTGGCTGGTTCAGATGTGCATTTCAAATCTGGCTGGTTCAGATGTGCATTTCAAATCTGGCTGGTTCAGATGTTCATTTCAAATCTGGCTGGTTCAAATGTGCATTTCAAATCTGGCTGGTTCAAATGTGCATTTCAAATCTGGCTGGTTCAGATGTGCATTTCAAATCTGGCTGGTTCAAATGTTCATTTCAAATCTGGCTGGTTCAGATGTTCATTTCAAATCTGGCGGGTTCAAATGTTCAGTTCAAATCTGGTTGGTTCAAATGTTCATTTCAAATCTGGCTGGTTCAGATGTTCATTTCAAATCTGGCTGGTTCAAATGTTCATTTCAAATCTGGCTGGTTCAGATGTTCATTTCAAATCTGGCGGGTTCAGATGTTCATTTCAAATCTGGCGGGTTCAGATGTTCATTTCAAATCTGGCTGGTTCAAATGTTCATTTCAAATCTGGCTGGTTCAGATGTTCATTTCAAATCTGGCTGGTTCAGATGTGCATTTCAAATCTGGCTGGTTCAGATGTGCATTTCAAATCTGGCTGGTTCAGATGTTCATTTCAAATCTGGCTGGTTCAAATGTGCATTTCAAATCTGGCTGGTTCAAATGTGCATTTCAAATCTGGCTGGTTCAAATGTGCATTTCAAATCTGGCGGGTTCAGATGTTCATTTCAAATCTGGCTGGTTCAAATGTGCATTTCAAATCTGGCTGGTTCAAATGTGCATTTCAAATCTGGCTGGTTCAGATGTGCATTTCAAATCTGGCTGGTTCAAATGTTCATTTCAAATCTGGCTGGTTCAAATGTTCATTTCAAATCTGGCTGGTTCAAATGTGCATTTCAAATCTGGCGGGTTCAGATGTTCATTTCAAATCTGGCTGGTTCAAATGTGCATTTGAAATCTGGCTGGTTCAAATGTGCATTTCAAATCTGGCTGGTTCAAATGTTCATTTCAAATCTGGCTGGTTCAAATGTGCATTTCAAATCTGGCCGGTTCAGATGTTCATTTCAAATCTGGCTGGTTCAGATGTTCATTTCAAATCTGGCTGGTTCAAATGTTCATTTCAAATCTGGCTGGTTCAGATGTTCATTTCAAATCTGGCTGGTTCAGATGTTCATTTCAAATCTGGCTGGTTCAGATGTTCATTTCAAATCTGGCTGGTTCAAATGTTCATTTCAAATCTGGCTGGTTCAGATGTTCATTTCAAATCTGGCGGGTTCAGATGTTCATTTCAAATCTGGCTGGTTCAAATGTGCATTTCAAATCTGGCTGGTTCAAATGTGCATTTCAAATCTGGCCGGTTCAGATGTTCATTTCAAATCTGGCTGGTTCAGATGTTCATTTCAAATCTGGCTGGTTCAAATGTGCATTTCAAATCTGGCCGGTTCAGATGTTCATTTCAAATCTGGCTGGTTCAGATGTTCATTTCAAATCTGGCTGGTTCAAATGTTCATTTCAAATCTGGCTGGTTCAGATGTTCATTTCAAATCTGGCGGGTTCAGATGTTCATTTCAAATCTGGCGGGTTCAGATGTTCATTTCAAATCTGGCTGATTCAAATGTTCATTTCAAATCTGGCTGATTCAAATGTTCATTTCAAATCTGGCTGGTTCAGATGTTCATTTCAAATCTGGCGGGTTCAGATGTTCATTTCAAATCTGGCGGCTTCAGATGTTCATTTCAAATCTGGCTGATTCAAATGTTCATTTCAAATATGGCTGGTTCAAATGTCCAGTCAAATCTGGCGGGTTCAGATGTTCATTTCAAATCTGGCCGGTTCAGATGTTCATTTCAAATCTGGCTGGTTCAGATGTTCATTTCAAATCTGGCTGGTTCAAATCTGGCTGGTTCAAATCTGGCTGGTTCAAATGTTCATTTCAAATCTGGCTGGTTCAAATGTCCAGTTCAAATCTGGCGGGTTCAGATGTTCATTTCAAATCGGGCTGGTTCAGATGTTCATTTCAAATCTGGCTGGTTCAAATGTTCATTTCAAATCGGGCTGGTTCAGATGTTCATTTCAAATCTGGCTGGTTCAAATGTTCATTTCAAATCGGGCTGGTTCAGATGTTCATTTCAAATCTGGCGGGTTCAGATGTTCATTTCAAATCTGGCGGGTTCAGATGTTCATTTCAAATCTGGCTGATTCAGATGTTCATTTCAAATCTGGCGGGTTCAGATGTTCATTTCAAATCTGGCTGATTCAAATGTTCATTTCAAATCTGGCTGGTTCAGATGTTCATTTCAAATCTGGCTGATTCAAATGTTCATTTCAAATCTGGCTGGTTCAGATGTTCATTTCAAATCTGGCGGGTTCAGATGTTCATTTCAAATCTGGCTGATTCAAATGTTCATTTCAAATCTGGCTGGTTCAGATGTTCATTTCAAATCTGGCGGGTTCAGATGTTCATTTCAAATCTGGCGGGTTCAAATGTTCATTTCAAATCTGGCTGGTTCAGATGTTCATTTCAAATCTGGCGGGTTCAGATGTTCATTTCAAATCTGGCGGGTTCAGATGTTCATTTCAAATCTGGCTGGTTCAAATGTTCATTTCAAATCTGGCTGGTTCAGATGTTCATTTCAAATCTGGCTGGTTCAAATGTCCAGTTCAAATCTGGCTGGTTCAGATGTTCATTTCAAATCTGGCTGGTTCAAATGTTCAGTTCAAATCTGGCTGGTTCAAATCTGGCTGGTTCAAATCTGGCTGGTTCAAATGTTCATTTAAAATCTGGCTGGTTCAAATCTGGCTGGTTCAAATGTTCAGTTCAAATCTGGCTGGTTCAAATGTTCATTTAAAATCTGGCTGGTTCAAATCTGGCTGGTTCAAATCTGGCTAGTTCAAATGTTCAGTTCAAATCTGGCTGGTTCAAATCTGGCTGGTTCAAATGTTCATTTAAAATCTGGCTGGTTCAAATCTGGCTGGTTCAAATCTGGCTGGTTCAAATGTTCAGTTCAAATCTGGCTGGTTCAAATCTGGCTGGTTCAAATCTGGCTGGTTCAAATGTTCAGTTCAAATCTGGCTGGTTCAAATGTTCAGGTCAAATCTGGCTGGTTCAAATGTTCATTTAAAATCTGGCTGGTTCAAATGTTCAGTTCAAATCTGGCTGGTTCAAATGTTCAGTTCAAATCTGGTTGGTTCAAATCTGGCTGGTTCAAATCTGGCTGGTTCAAATCTGGCTGGTTCAAATCTGGCTGGTTCAAATCTGGCTGGTTCAAATGTTCAGTCCAAATCTGTCTGGTTCAAATGTTCAGTTCATAAATACTCTTTAAGGGTTAAAATCTGGCTGGTTCAAACGTTCAGTCCAAATCTGTCTGGTTCAAATGTTCAGTTCATAAATACTCTTTAAGGGTTAAAATCTGGCTGGTTCAAATGTTCAGTCCAAATCTGTCTGGTTCAAATGTTCAGTTCATAAATACTCTTTAAGGGTTAAAATCTGGCTGGTTCAAATGTTCAGTTCAAATCTGGTTGGTTCAAATGTTCATTTCAAATCTGGCTGGTTCAAATGTTCATTTCAAATCTGGCCGGTTCAGATGTTCATTTCAAATCTGGCCGGTTCAGATGTTCATTTCAAATCTGGCCGGTTCAGATGTTCATTTCAAATGTGGCTGGTTCAAATGTTCAGTTCATAAATAATCTTTATGGGTTAAAATCTGGCTAGTTCAAATGTTCAGTTCAAATATCCTGTTTCAAATCTGGCCGGGTCAAATCTGGCTGGTGCAAATCTGGCTGGTTCAAATCTGGCCGGTTCAAATCTGGCTGATTCAAATCTGGCCGGTTCAAATCTGGCTGGTGCAAATCTGGCTGGTTCAAATCTGGCTGGTTCAAATACACAACAACAACAACATGCATTTTCAGGCCATTTTCCTTGCAAGAGCGGGGGTTAGCCTTGCGGTCCCCATGACAATCTTCTCCATCTTGCCCTATTTTCTGCATCTCTCCTTGTTAACCCCCTTGCCCGCATTTCTTCTTCCACCATCTTTAGCCAAGTCTTTCTCGGTCTTCCCCATCCTCTACTTCCTTCTACATTCATTTCCATCACTCTTCTCAACCAGTCACTTTCATCCTTCCTCAACACATGACCAAACCATCTCACCCTGTTCCTCTTCACAGCATCAATCACAGGCTCTATTCCCATCATTTTTCGCAATTCATCATTTGGCTTCCTCTCTCTCAACGATACTCCGCACATCCATTGAACCATTCGCATTTCCACCCTTTCCAACCTTCGTTGCTGCTCTACGTTCATTACCCATGTCTCGCTCCCATAAATCATAACACTTCTCACACATGCAGCATACACCTTTCCCTTCAGCTTCAACGACACTCCCCTCATCATCAGCATGCCACTCAATTCCCGAAACTTCTTCCATGCACATCTCACTCGAGCAACCGTTGCCGAGTCTGATCCACCTTCTCCATTCAGCATGTCTCCGAGGTAGCAAAATGTTTTCACACCTTCCAGCTTCACGCCGTCTCCAAGATCCAACTCAACATTTCCTCCATCTGCAGCTCCCTCTGTGCACACCTTACATTTGAATGTAGCTGCCACACTGGTTAATGACCCTCTCAGACCACTACATTTTTGATGAACCCACTCAGCGCACATTGTACATTGAATGGAGTTCACTCCGACACCCTTCCTGCACACAGCACAGGGCCACTTCCCAGTTCTTTCCACCTCACCACATGCTTTACCACTTTCCATCACCTTCCTCTTTCCGATATTCACCTTCAGACCTTTTGTCTCCATACATTCCTTCCACTTGTTCATCTTTTCCTTCAGTCAATCCATACTTTCCGCAATCAACACCAGATCATCTGCGTACAACAACTCCCACGGTAAACCATCCTTTACGTTCTGAGCCAGCACCTCCATCACAGCTACAAATAGTAGTGGACTTAGTACCGACCCCTGATGCACTCCCACCTTCACCTCAAACTCACCACTGTTCCCGTCCTTCATCCTTACAGCTGTGCGCGCTCTTTTGTACATTGCCATCACTACTCTGATCAACCATTCCTCCACTCCTAACTTCCTCATTGCCCATGTCAATACTTTGCGTGGAACCCTATCGAATGCTTTCTCCAGATCAACAAACCCAAGAAACAACTTCTTCCTCTTCTCCATGTACTTCTCCTGCAACTGCCTCACAATAAAAAGCACGTCTGTCGTTCCTCTCCCTGGCATAAATCCAAACTGCATTTCGTCGATCTTCACCTACTTCCTTATCCTCCTCTCCAACACCCTTTCCAATACCTTCATTCCATGCTCCAATACCTTTATCGCTCGGTACGAGCCACACTCCAGAGGGTCACCTTTCCCCTTGTATAGAGGGACGAGGGTACTCAGTTCCCAACCACTGGAATGCGGCCTTCTTTCACCGCCAGATTACAAATCTCTGTCATTCTCTTCACACCCCAATTTCCCGCTGCCTTCAACATATCTCCCACAACTCCCGTCGGCCCTCCCGCTTTTCTACTCTTCATTGCTTTTATAGCTTCCTCAACTTCCTTCTCAGTTATCTTCTCTGCCGGTCCTAAAACTGGGTTACTTTCTATGTTGCCATCCAATTCATTCTCTGTATTCAACAGCATTTCCATATATCTTTTCCCTCTTCCTTTCATTCCATCTGGGTCCACAACGATTTGTCCCACTTCATCCTTCAAGCAACTCACCCCCATCACATCACACCTCTCTTTCGCTATCTGCTTTGCAATCCTGAATACTGCTCTCTGACCCTCTTCCGAATCCAAGCGTTCTCCGAACATTTTCCTACATGCCTCCTGCGCCTTTGCTACCTCTTTCTTTGCAGCCTTCTTGGCTGACTTATAACTTTCATGCTCTGCTGTTTCTGCTCCCGTACCCTTCGCCTTCTGCCACTCCTTGAACTTCTTCCTCTTTTCGTCAATCCTCTTTCCAACCTCATCATCCCACCACCATGTTTCCCAGTGCCTCGGTGGTCCTTTTGTCCATCCACATACCTCACCAACGGCTCCCAACAGACTAGCTTTCATTGACATCCAACCACTTTCAAGCTCCACCACATCATCCTCTACCCTACTCAGCCTCTCTTTTAATGCCTCCCTTACTGTCACCTCTTTCAACCTCCACACCTTCATTCTCGGTTGGTACTTCACCCGCCGAGCTCTCCTCGCACCTTTCACCCTCATATCGCAGACAACCAAGTGGTGCTGTGAAACAGCCTCCTCCCCCGGGATCACCTTTGTGTCCCGGAGGTGCCCCCTATCTCGCCTACGCACCATCAGGTAGTCAACGGTTGTCGTCGACCCACATGACGTGTATGTAACAAGCTTATTATCCTCTTTCTTTATCTTATTATCCAACAAGTTCAAATGTTCATTTCAAATCTGGCTGATTCAAATCTGGCTGGTTCAAATGTTCATTTCAAATCTGGCTGCTTCAGATGTTCATTTCAAATCTGGCTGGTTCAAATCTGGCTGGTTCAAATGTCCAGTTCAAATCTGGCTGGTTCAAATCTGGCTGGTTCAAATGTCCAGTTCAAATCTGGCTGGTTCAAATCTGGCTGGTTCAAATGTCCAGTTCAAATCTGGCTGGTTCAAATGTTCATTTAAAATCTGGCTGGTTCAAATGTCCAGTTCAAATCTGGCTGGTTCAAATGTTCATTTCAAATCTGGCTGGTTCAAATCTAGCCGGTTCAAATCTGGCTGGTTCAAATCTGGCTGGGTCAAATCTGGCTGGTTCAAATGTTCATTTCAAATCTGGCTGGTTCAAATCTGGCTGGTTCAAATGTCCAGTTCAAATCTGGCTGGTTCAAATGTTCATTTCAAATCTGGCTGGTTCAGATGTTCATTTCAAATCTGGCTGGTTCAAATCTTCAGTTCATAAATAATCTTTATGGGTTAAAATCTGGCTGGTTCAAATCTTCAGTTCATAAATAATCTTTATGGGTTAAAATCTGGCTGGTTCAAATGTTCAGTTCAAATATGGCTGTTTCAAATCTGGCTGGTTCAAATCTGGCTGGTTCAAATCTGGCTGGTTCAAATCTGGCCGGTTCAAATCTGGCTGGTTCAAATCTGGCCGATTCAAATCTGGCCGATTCAAATCTGGCCGGTTCAAATCTGGCCGGTTCAAATCTGGCCGGTTCAAATCTGGCCGGGTCAAATCTGGCTGGTTCAAATCTGGTTGGTTCAAATCTGGCTGTTTCAAATCTGGCCGATTCAAATCTGGCCGGTTCAAATCTGGCCGGTTCAAATCTGGCTGGTTCAAATCTGGCTGGTTCAAATCTGGCTGGTTCAAATGTTCATTTCAAAACTGGCTGGTTCACATCTTCAATTCATAAATACTCTTTATGGGTTAAAATCTGGCTGGAGGTAATAATTATTAATGATTTGGACTCTAAGCTTTTGAAATCAAGCCGGTCTCAGGAGAATCCCTGTGTCGCTATCAGATAGTCGATTCCCAAAAAACCCCAGCTGTCTCACTGGTGGCGTTCAAGTAAGAGGTAACCAACCACCTGCGGCGGCTCAACTCCTCTACATGCAATGTTAATTCAGAGTTTGCGGTCAACTCATAAATCCCTGTGAGCAACTCGGGAGTGGACACTAAAAACCTGCTGAAGCAACACCGGCCACATTGAATTGATTGTTATATAATTTTTAAACCACTGTGCAAGTCGTTGAGGGATATTTGTCACTTATTTTGCTTTTGTGTACATTATGTCAATATAGAAGACATTGAAGAAGACTTTTTGTATTGTGATCAGGTATTTTTTTCTTTTCTTCTTGTTTTGTTTTGCAGCAAGACCATATAAGGCCTACCTTGGCCTCAGGGGGATGGCACGATGAATGAGAACGAGATGCCTTTTGCTTGGCCGAAGAAAGCACGTGTAAAAAGAAACTTCCGACTCGAGCATTCACACCTCATTTCAGGAGGTGCACTCAACACGGAAGGTGCACGACATCGCCAAACAGCTACCGCTCCTACCGGAAGCACTAACAACTACCGGAAGCCAAGCCTGCACCAAAGGTCGGCACATTGAATTAACCGCACAAGGATTTGTTGGCAATCTCAGCGTCTGACAAGTCGAGGTTGAGAAGCCGTCAGGCTTGAAGAAACATGATTAACAATAATTGCACCTTCCTCTACCAGCAGAAAGAAGAACCATTCTGAACTTTGATTGAGTTATCTGGGCTTGTGGTCACGGCATTGGGATTTTCCAGCCTGCTTCGGTCGTTATGTGGTCGTACTGCGCTTGCGCAACTGTGGCCTTGTCTCTGAATACGTTGTGAGCAGGTTTCCTGCCAGCCAGTTGCACAGGGACGCTGTTGAGCACTTTGTAGAGCACTTCCGTGAAGGAGTCGCTCGACGATTTTGATAGTACAGTGAAGCTATAGTACAGACGCTAGTTAACCGACTGAAAACCATTCTTGAACTCGAGATGTGTTGGATTGTTTCATGCATGGAATACGGTAAGTGACTGACTGGGCTTGGTTTTTGCTCGGCCGAACGCTTGAAAAGTGCGAATTTTGCCTCGACAGACAGTGCTACAGTGCCTTGAACCATACTTTTCACAATCTGTCTAACATTGACCAAGGATAATGTGAAGGAACAGGCAAAAGAACCTTTCGCCTATGGAAGAATCAGAATGGGGCAATGTGTGACTAGTTGCCGTGGTGATTCCTCATTTGTTCGGCGGCCTGGTAAGAGGCCTAAGGTGGCCCGTGAAGCAAAGTGCAATGGTGAGGTGTCGGTGAGTTCCAATGGTCCCAAGCGCGGCTTGGACTCGGGAAGGCCACATGGACCAAAGAGACACTCGAGCTGTTTGGGTGAGATGGTTGGGGGTGTCGGGGGACGGTGCGTCGGTGTTGGCTGTCCTTTGGGAGAAGCTGAGGCTGAAGATAGCCGTCTTGAACAACTATTTCAGCGCTACCGTGATGAACAGCAAGACGTCATACTTTCAGATGGGGTCGAGCGGCTTTGCGCTGATCTGGGCCTACATCATGCTGACTTCCTGGTGCTTGCTTTTGCCTGGAAGTGCAATGCTGCTACCATGTGTTGCTTCACCAGGTATAGTGGAGTCTCCCATTTTGCCACATTAGATGCAATGCTTTTATTTGTTTACAATACATTTATTCGCTTAAAACACACTTGAATAACTTATTTGGGTCACTCTTTACTCAATCCTTTCTCATCCTTTCTAGATGCGAGTTTTTTCAAGGGTGTCGAGATCTCAGAGCGGACAGCATCAAATCTCTGCGTGCAAAGCTCCCCGCGGTCCACGGAGAGCTTCGAGATGACGCAGCCTTCCGTGACCTATACTGCTTTGCTTTTCAATTTGCTTTGGAAGCTAACGAAGGACAACGTGCTCTACCCAGGGCCACGGCCGCTGCCATGTGGCGACTGGTTTTTGTCCCACATCCGCCCGCTTTGCTGCCACGATGGCTTCTCTTCCTGGATGAAAACCCAGAGGGTGTGCGTGGTGTCTCGCGTGACACCTGGCAAATGTTCTTGAACTTCGCGCAGGCCGTAGAGCCTGACATGAGCGGATACAGTGAAGACGAAGCATGGCCTAGCCTTTTCGACGCATTTGCGGAGTGGCAGTTTGGGAAGCAAAGACCGGAAGTTCCTGGTGTTGCAGGAAGGAAGGAGAATGAGTTCCTGTCGACAGGGGTTTTGACCTGCAGCCGAAACGACGATCAGGTTATCATTTAGCAATGCACAAAGACAGTGCAGAGAACCACGGAGGGGATCTTAAATGGAATTAGTGTTCATTATGACAGCGAGAACCTTTCCTGAAGCAGATGCACCTTCTTGATGAAGAAAATGGGCCAAAGAAAGCACCAGGGTATGAATGGTTGCCTATAAAGAGGACACTGATGAGATTGTAACGACATGATGATGAATGTATGGGTTTGCACTGCAGATATTTGCACCGTTTGTCAACCGAGTGTTTAGGAAAGCATTTTGTACCTTTCTTTGTCTCGCACTTATCCTTGAATCGATGACTCAAACGACCTTGTCCCACCAGTTGCATCGTCTGAGTGTTTCTGCTTTTTTTGTTTGGCATTGTCTTTGAGAGTCATATCTCACTGTTCCAACAAACCTTCCATGCTGGCTGCTTCCCGATGGGAATGTCAACGCGATTAAACTTGAGCAATATTTCACAGGTCGTAGCCTACGTGTTGCCCGTTGCTGGCAGGTACTCCTCGGTTTGCCGGAAAGAAACTTCCGGCCACGACCAGAAAGCATGCAGGATCCGTAATTTGATTTTTTCTTTTCCGATTCATTTTCCCTCAAGAGCCGGAAGTTATTCGCACCCGGCATCACGACGGGGCTTTCCATGAGCGGAGAACCCCCTTGTCCCCTAGAAGACGCTAGTTGAAGCATCCGTCACTGGAATTGCAGCAAATTCTATGTGGAGCTATAAACGCCGCAGTGCTATGGCTCGGGAATTAAAAGGATCGAAGGCTGCCTGGATGGAGCATGCGATTTGGCACTAGGCCCAACATTATCCTGCCTATTCCTTTGATGGGGTTTTCAGGGTAAGGGTTTCCTTCTGCAGCTGCCAAAAAGCCATTAATGCTGCGTTTTATACTTGGACGGAGACGCCGAGCACGGATGACTATATATACGGAGATCCCAAGTAGTGCGTGTGTTGTATTTCGATATTGAAAAGCCTGGGCCTAAGTTG
Source organism: Myxine glutinosa (assembly GCF_964187855.1). Classification (NCBI taxonomy): domain Eukaryota; kingdom Metazoa; phylum Chordata; class Myxini; order Myxiniformes; family Myxinidae; genus Myxine; species Myxine glutinosa. The sequence continues at coordinate 145,121,846 of NC_136265.1, forward strand.
CTGTTGTACATGGCTTTCGGTTTTGCCAATTGTCTCGAGTCCAAGCAACTATCATGGTTTCTGGTCGACTTGATCATGCAGCTCCATGTAAAATCGGAGTCGAAGTTGCTGCGACTAGAGAGAAACCTATTTCTTTTTGTTGCAAACTCCATCATTGTTTTCCCGTTTATCTTGGGAAGGAAAGAAATTGCACGATCTATTTGCCTTCTGTTCTTGTATCCATGCGATGTCCGTCATGCTGCGCCTCACCTGATGAGAATCAATCCAGGGTTTCTCTCCTCATCAGGGTTTTGACTGTCCGGGAGAGTGAAGGTCGTGGAAGCTTTTGGCCACCCCATGTTTGACATTTTGCTAAGCTAATTATATTGAGAGGGGTAAGAGGCTAATGTAATAAAGTACAAATTATATTTGTATAATTTGTATAAAAATGGGGATATCGAAATTAAAATTTGTTCGGGGTGGCATGGAGGATGCACAAATTTTACGCACTCAGTTTATATTAAATTTTGACTGGACTGTACGTAATATGTAGAAGACGGTCTCGAATTCAATTATTTAAAGGTGGATTAAATTTTTGACCAAGCCCTATTTAATTTTACACTTGTTCCATTCGATGGCAATCTACATAATATGTACAGTGCGAACCTCCCTCACCTTGAGTTTATAGAATGATCTCATATTCTAAAAATTGAATATGTCTTGAATAAATTTTACAAGTCAGCTTGTGGGTTTGGATGGTGTTGCACTTTTTATTTATTGGAATCAAGGTCACGCCGAGGTTTAGTTGTGCGATTAAAGTGATCTCTCGAACCTTCTTCCGCATTCCAGCTCTTGTCGCTGCCATTCCGAGTGCCATTGCCCCACCCGATCTATAACCACTTGTTGATTGATGTAAGCCATGGACGCTACGTGCATGGCTCGGGCACACCTGTACCACCTGTGTTTCAATACTACACAGGCAAACGCATGTTTCTGTCAGACATGTTGGTCTGACTTGATTTGACAATAAATATTTACATACCACTTGTTGTCATCCCACACGTGACTTACGAATAGTCGGCCTATTATAGAATGTATCAACCGAGTGTTTAGGAAAGCATTTGGTAACCTTTGTTTGTCTCGCGCTAATCCAGCACTTCAATTGATGACGCGCAAGACCATGTTCCACTCGTCGTGACGATACTGTAACTTCGACACAAACAATTCATACATACATACAATATACATACATAAATACATGCGTGCATACATATAATTTCCTTGTGGTGTGGGACGATATATATATATATATATATATAAGCTCGTTATTGGCTATTCGTGACTCTCCCGGTGTTAACTGAGAGCAGTCATACGACAGTATGTATGTATGTATGTATGTATGTATGTATGTATGTATGTATGTAATTTTAAAGCAAAAACTATAGCACGTAGGTGGAATTCGTTTCGAAAGCCATTAACTAGACATATTGGCTGATGTATATTCCAAGTTTCAGCTAGTTTCAATGTATAGCCCTTGAGATATGAGCGCCAACACATTTTGGGTGGACGGACAGATGGACGGATGGACACACGGACGGACAGACACCAACGTGAATTTGAGGGTTTTCGACTTTTCGTAATAAAAGTCAAGAATGGAGAAACAGGCGTTGCTGAAATTTGGAACATATTACCTCAACGTACAAAGCATTTACTTCTGAAATTTGCAGCTGATTTCGTCCAGTACAAGCGGAGAAACGAATTTTCAGTCGCCATGTTAAAGCTGCATACAGAGAAACGATCGTGTAGCGATCAGGGGTGGGTTTCGGACAAAGAGGTAGCGATCAGGGGTGGGTTTCGGACAAAGAGGTAGCGATCAGGGGTGGGTTTCGGACAAAGAGGTAGCGATCAGGGGTGGGTTTCGGACAAAGAGGTAGCGATCAGGGGTGGGTTTCGGACAAAGAGGTAGCGATCAGGGGTGGGTTTCGGACAAAGAGGTAGCGATCAGGGGTGGGTTTCGGACAAAGAGGTAGCGATCAGGGGTGGGTTTCGGACAAAGAGGTAGCGATCAGGGGTGGGTTTCGGACAAAGAGGTAGCGATCAGGGGTGGGTTTCGGACAAAGAGGTAGCGATCAGGGGTGGGTTTCGGACAAAGAGGTAGCGATCAGGGGTGGGTTTCGGACAAAGACGTGACTGTGGGCAGCACTTTTGAAGAATTGGAGGGATATGCACGAGACAAAAACCGTAGTCGGTTCCACAGACGATAGAAAAGAGGAATGAAATAATGTTGTTGAGTGATCTGCTTGGAATTGAGGGACGGTAGCCAGGCGTGGGTTTATGGAAGACATTTTGGAGAGGACGTGGAGGGACGTGAGGGTGGGAGTGACGAGATAGCTTGAGGAGGAGGGTGTGGGGGGGGGGTGGGGACTGGGCTCGAGAGGGTAGTAGGAATGAAGCCAGAAGTGAGTACGGTCCAGAAAATTGAGAGTCCATCAACCTACCTGCAATGGGCAAGATGCAAACTTGAGGACTCGGCCTCTTGCCTGGAGATGCTTCAGCGCTCACAAATACGAAAGCACCTTGCATATCGAGCACCTTGCATTATGAATGCATATCGAGCCACAATAAGCAACGTTGGGCAACATTTCCTGCTCGGTCGGTAATTAGTAGGACCTTCTTTTGACTGGTTCTTGGAGGTTCTCAGTCTTATATGGGTGCTTACTTTAACAATAATCTGGGGTTCGAACCCCTGTTGGTCTGTCAAATAAGACCAGCTAGGTTTACTCAGCCTGTCAACATTCAACCTTCTCAACATCTAAGCTTCTCAAGGTCCAAACGTCTCAACATCCAAGATTCTCAACATCTAAGCCTCTCAACATCAGCTTCTCAACATCTAAGCCTCTCAACATTCAACCTTCTCAACATCTAAGCCTCTCAACATCTAAGCTTCTCAAGGTCCAAACGTCTCAACATCCAAGATTCTCAGCGTCTAAGCTTCTTAACGTCCAAGCCTCTCAACGTCTAAGCTTCTCAAGGTCTAAGCCTCTCGACGTCTCATCTTCTCAATGGCTAAGCCTCTCAACGTCTAAGCCTCTCAAAATCCAAGCTTCTCAAGGTCTAAGCCTCTCAACGTCTAAGCCTCACAACATCTAAGCTTCTCAAGGTCCAAACGTCTCAACATCCAAGATTCTCAGCGTCTAAGCTTCTTAACGTCCAAGCCTCTCAAGGTCTAAGCCTCTCAACGTCTCATCTTTTCAATGGCTAAGCCTCTCAACTTCTAAGCCTCTCAAAATCCAAGCTTCTCAAGGTCTAAGCCTCTCAACGTCTAAGCCTCACAACATCTAAGCTTCTCAAGGTCCAAGCTTCTCAACGTCTAAGCCTCACAACATCTAAGCTTCTCAAGGTCCAAGCTTCTCAAGGTCTAAGCCTCTCACCATCTAAGCTTCTCAAGGTCCAAGCCTCTCAACGTCTAAGCTTCTCAAGGTCTAAGCCTCTCAACGTCTAATCTTCTCAATGGCTAAGCCTCTCAATGTCTAAGCTTCTCAAGGTCCAAGCGTCTCAACGTGTCCAAGCCTTTCAACATCTGAGCCTTTCAATATCTAAGCTTCTCAACGTCTAAGCCTCTCAACGCCCGAGCCTTTCAACGTCTAAGCCTACTTTGCGCACACAGATAAACCTTCATTTGGAGTATAGTTGTCTTGTGCACATCTCAAGCCATCTAACGAAGAAAGAACAAAGAAAGAAGAAAAAGGGAGGTAGTAATCATTCAAATTATTACCTCCGCCACCGAAGGTGGATGGAGGTTATGTTTTCACCCCTGTCTGTCTGTTTGTCCGTTTGTCTGTCTGTGAGCAAGATATCTCAAAAGGTTGTGGACGGATTCGGACGCAATTAGGCAGAGCGGTAACGTATGTGAGAAGGACGAAATGATTAGATTTTGGTGAATATTCGGATCCGGTTACTATAATTTTAAAAGTGATTCTTCACCATTGGGAGATAGGGCCAAAAACGATACATAGCAGGATATCTAAAAAAATTGTGGACGGATTTGGACGAAACTTGGTGGACAGGTTGGGTGTCTGACAAGGATAATTCGATTCGACTTTGGTGAAGATCTGAATATGGATTCGGATCTGAGAATTATTTAATTTTTTAAGTGATTCTTCACAATTCTGAGATAGGGCCAAAAACGATACATAGCAGGATATCTCAAAAAGTTGTGGATGAATTTGGACGAAACTTGTTGGACAGTTTGTGTGTGTGACGAGGAAAAATCGATTAAATTTTGGTAAAGATCTGGAACCGGATCCAGCTAATAGAATTTTTTAAATCATTCTTCAGTAATGAGTCATATGGCCAACCAGGTGGAGGTTTGCGCTCCACTGAGTGCCGTTCTAGCTGCCACTGTATTATACAAGGAACTGTGTGTGATGCAGGAGGAGGCCATACGGACCATCATGCCTGCGCTATATCAACATTACCTGAATCCAATTTGGCAATACCAGTTTATCCATAGTGGGTGGTGAATTCGGATTCAGGAGGAGAACCTCCTGAACAGGAGGCACAGGCCTTTTTTTTCTTTTTTTTGTATACTGAATCGAGGCTCGTGAAAGAGCTAACATTTATTTCACAAACAAATCAACCAGACAAACAAAACATACAAAAAGAGGGAGCGGAAGACAAGATGGGGAGAGGAGGGAAAGCACCAAACACAACACCTGAGAGCAGGGAGAAGCGCGGGAGGGAGAGGGCCTGGGGGTAGGAGGCGTGGGAAGGGGAGGGGGGGGGGGAGAGGTATAAAACACAAGGAGACCAAGGACTTCCAGGACAGAAATTGGTATTTCAAAAAAGTGTAGGATTGGGGTGAAATTAGCGGGGGTAGAAAAGATCAAGGTTTTGGATGGGGGAAGATAAGAGATGGTGGTGAACAGCTGTTTTAAAGACCTGGAGGGTGGAGTGGGATTGAAGAGAGTGAGGGAGTTGTTCCAGAGGCGGGAGAAAAGAGGTTGAAGGAGTGAAGGTGAGCAGAAAGTCTGGATTTTGGCAGTTTAACCATAAGAGGGTTGCAGGCAGATCTTGTGCGACCTGTAGGAATATTTTGGGGACAGAGCCCAGAGAGAGCTGGGGGGGGGGGGGGGGGCAAGGCCAGAGAGAAGTCGGTAGAAGACGGAAAGACCACCAACCTGCCTGCTGTGAGTGAGTGAAAGGCCCTTGGAGTTAGCTTCATCGTGGGAGATTCCAATGATTCTGAACGCTTTGGTTTCAATAGCGTGAAGACGAGCTAGGTGTGAAGCAGGAGCACCAGCCCAGAGGGGAGAGCAGTATTCCATTGAGCTGCGGATGAAAGCCTTGCATGTGGTGAGGAGCTCAGGTGTGCCAAGGAAGGACTTCGCACGACGGAGGATGCCCAGTCGGCGACTGGCTTTGGAGGCCAGATTTGAAATGTCGTTTTCCCAGGAAAGATCATGGCAGATAGTGAGACCCAAAAGCTTGAGTGACAGAACTTCTTGGAGAGGATTATTCAGAAAGTAGATGGGAGGGTTGTCCAGTCGGTCTTTTCGGAGAGACATCGTAAGAGTGTGAGATTTGTCAGGATTGAAAGACATGTTCCACTTGTTTGCCCAGTCTGTGATTTTGACCAGGTCTGCAGAGAGTGAGGAGGCTGCAGACTGCCGATCTGAGGGATGAGGAATGGAGCGACAGAGAGTAGAGTCGTCAGCAAAGAGATAGAGAGGATTTTCAAGAGAGTCAGAGAGATCATTGATGAAGACCAGAAAAAGCACAGGGCCCAGGACACTGCCTTGGGGAACTCCAGCCTCAACGGGAAGAGGAGATGAGAGAAACCCATTCAGGGCCACACGTTGACTACGACTAGAGAGGAAGTCCGCCAGCCATCCGTGGAGATTTCCATGGATACCAAAGGAGGAGAGTTTGGTGAGCAGAGCGGGGTGCCAGACCATATCGAAGGCACGTGATATGTCAAGGGAGACAGCTCTAATTTCCTGTTTGGCATTGAGGACCTCCATCCATTGTTGAGAAAGCAGAAGCAGCATGTCCAGAGTAGAGTGACCAGGTCTGAAACCAAATTGATGGTCAGAGATCAAACCATTGGAGAAGAGGAAAGATTTCATATCTGAAGCAATGATGGATTCCATGACTTTGCTGATAATTGGGAGAAGGCTGATTGGTCTGTAGTTGCTAGGATCTGTTTTTGCACCTTTTTTGTGCAAAGCGGTGATGTTGGCTGATTTCCAAGCAGATGGCAGATGACCTTGAGCAAAAGAGAGGGTGAAGAGAACAGAGAGAGGGAGTGAAAGAGCGGAAGAACATGATTTTAGGACCCGTGGGCTGATGCCGTCAGGACCAGTTGCAGAATCAGAATCGAGGGTTGACAGAAACTTTTCCACCTTGTCAGGAGGAAAGGACACAGAGTCCAGGAGCAGCTGGGTACGACTGGGTATGGTGGGTACAGAGAGGGATGGGTTTGGGACACAAGATCTAGAGGCAAACACAGAGTTGAGGCATTCAGCTTTTTCACGTGCAGAGTCAGCCGTGTGGCCATTTGAGGTGAGGGAGGGGATGGAGGGGGAACAAACACCAGAAACAGATTTGACCAGACGCCACCAGGATTTGGAAGAGGGAGACAGATAAGAGAGTTTGGTCTTGAGAACGGTGAGATATAGTTTCCTGGCTCAACTGAGGGTGTATCACCATTGCTCTATTCGGCAATGGAAGAGGATGAAGAAACACTGACAGAATCTCACAGGCATTACAACCAATGCAAGTCGGTCCCCTATACAATTCCCATAAGAAAATCCACGATATTGTAATTGTATATAATCTTTAATAACTATATTAATGTCAAAATAAATTCATTTTACATCCATGGTAAATTGGCTTGAGATATGCACGAGACATTTCCATCGGGGTTGGTGTTTCCTACCTGGTGGCAGGTGATGTTTCATAACCAAACAGAATTCCTCTGATGAGCAAGTAATCTTGGTGGTGTTGGTTCACAAGCGATGACGTCATTATTGATTTAATATTGTCCGACGAAAATCGTAACCTCCTCATGTTTATCATAATTCCGATGTGCTGGAGTGAGAATAACCCACTGAAGTAAATATAAGTGGATCAATGGTTTGCTGAAAAAGAATGGTCACCGGCCGCCATCTTGGTACTCTCCTTAGCTTGAAAAGCCCCGTTAATTAAAAAAAAACTCGGTTTATTTAAAAAACCTGCTCTTGGGACTCACCATACCATGAAAAAGCCCTATAAAATAATAAAAACTCAGTTTATTTTAAAACCTGCATTTTATTACTGCGGAATTTTCGGGAGGGAGGGAGTCCCAATATGGCGGCCGCGTGGCCTCATCAGCAAAAGTACACTCATCGGCCGGTAGTTCCTACATATTAAAGAGCTCAGTGGAATCACTTCCCTTGACAAGAAGGAGGCTGTGGGGGGAGGGGTGAGAGGAGCTGGAGGTAATTACTCCTCAGTAATTGAGTTCAGATTGATGACCGTACGGTTGGAGGTTGTAACGGCGGAGACACACGAGATTTGAATGTCCCGAAGAATAAGATTAGCATCGATTGTCAAATATGTTAAAGCAAGGTGGCTGACACTCATCACTACGGTAAATCGTTCACATTGTGATACAAGCATGAAACTTGGCAGTGATGTTTTTATATAGATAATCTTTACATCCAGTCGATTAACCAACTCGAACTTAAATATGGTGACCATTTTTTAAATGGCGGCCTAATAAGAGAAATTTAAATTTTTTACTACCTCTAACTTTACTACCTACCGGCGTTGTGAATGAACACGTACGTATTATGTTGAAAAGCCAGATTTTGCTGGATCCCTTGAGAATTTCGAAGCTTTGACGCACCAAATCGCTCCATGGAGGCCGCCATCTTGCGGATGCGGAAGTATGCATTAAAAATTGCGAAAAAGTTCAATAGGAGTTTGTTTCACCCGTATTTGTTTGATTCACATTCTTATGCACCTCTAATTTGCAATTAAAATACTTTAAGACCAACCTCGTTCCCCGGGCCCGCACGGGCCCTGGTTATCTTCAACGAAAATCGTCACCAAAGAGATTCGAGCATTTGAAAAAATATTTCAAAAAAGCTTATTGCCGTTTCGGAGGCTGAAAACGGCGTCAAATATTCTAAAATTGACGAAGAATTATTTTTTAGAAATCTCGCGGCCGTAGGGGATAGTTTTTCACGGCCGGAAATATCCGAAGTTGAGACGGAATTCACCAAATTAATCAAGAAGTAAATTTTATAAATCTTAATCTCATCCAGAATGCAAATGGTGTCATTTTGAACTAGGTACGGTACCTACTACACCTACCCACTACCAACTACATAACCTACTGATGCCACAGTGATGGGTAAAATAGTGGCAAGAGGATTTGGCTTCGCCGGCTCATTGCGGCTTTGCAGTCGGGTACTAGTAGCGGCGAAGCCGGTGTTGTGAATGAACACGTACGTATTATGTCGAAAAGCCAGATTTTGCTGGATCCTTTGAGAATTTCGAAGCTTTGACTCACCAAATGGCTCCATGGAGGCCGCCATCTTGCGGATGTGGAAGTATGCATAAAGAATTGCGAAAAAGTTAAATAGAGGCTTTGGCTTCGCCGGCTCATTGCGGCTTTGCAGTAGGGTCATATTAGATAATATGTAGTTCTGTCATTTTGTATTGGTACTCACACATACTAAATTCAATATTCCAAAAGTTTATGGCACGTTTTCGCAATTTTAGCGGCCATTTTGGAAAAAAATGGCCGCCATTTTGAATTTCTCGTTGACTAATAAAACTGATTTAAAGAGTATCTATACAAGAACGCAACTACCAAGTGTCATGAAATGCTTGTATCACAATGTGAACGTTTTTTTTGTGTGTTATCCGCCTATATTTATGCACGGAGAAAGTAGATGAATTCAAGAAAAGGTCATTTGGCCCTTCACGTCCCCGTGGCACCCGATTCCGCAGGACGAGCGTGAGTGGGTGATCTGTTAATGCCGTCGACAAAAAGCACACACTCCACCATTAAATGTACTTACTGCATATTAAAATGATCAACCATGCAAGTTGCAACATAAACACTTTGCTATGGTTGCAAGCGGTGCTCCATGGCGACGAGCTTCGTTTGCTCCGCACATTATTAAATAATATTTACAGGCATCGGGGGTGGAGGAAATGGAGGGGCTCGGTGTCCGTTGTCATGACGACGGGTAATGGTGCGGCCCACATGGATCGTCCCGAAATGGGTCGCTGGTCGTACGTGGACACATGTGCAGCAACGTTCGGCTCCGGAGGTCTGTGGTTTCCTTTTCCTTCGATCCGCCGCGTGTCTCGCAGGTGCGATATTGTGATGAAAAGCGGTTTTTAGCGAATACAGTGGATTAAAACGCTCGTGGGGCTAAACAAACCTACTTGGACTACAAGTGGGCATATTCAAGGAATAAAAGAGAGTTCTGTTAACATACTCTTTTGGTGGAAAAGAAACTTTGTAAACTATAGCATTTATCAGACAACAATTGGATAAACAAATAATGCTCTCGGATCACGACGTGCGTCACAATGACGTCATAATAAACCGATTCCTAGACACCACAATTATCATACAATAAGCTTAAGATCGGTAAATGGTCTTCAAAGCTCTTAATATCGAACGAGACAAATCCCATGCTTTACTCATTTAAAGACCTAAGGTTTTTTTGGCTTTTTTTTTTTTTACTGACTTTTGGTGATTTGGTCACAAATGTATAATTTCGTTTCTTCTTCTTCTTCGGGACAAAAATGCGATGAAATTCGCTTTTTTTTTGCTTACATTATTAATAAGGAGTTGTGAACTTACAAAACATCCCAAATGTGACGTTTGTCGGTTCGTAATCGGACGCGGAGTCATCAGAATGAAGAAGACCAATAATCAGATTGAATGACGCAATACATGGCAAAAGGAACAAGAGAAGAACTTGATCAAATCATGGATGGGGGAATGACAATTGCAAAACATGGAATTTCTGTGTGAGGTTTGGTATATAAAGTGACATTCCATGATCCTAATTATTAATTAAAAGATAATTGTGAGGCCCTTTTCATCCTCCACAAAGTGCGGGAAAGAAAGAGCTGTGGGTGGGCATCAATTGATTGCCCAGTTTAATATATATATATATACTACTATATATACGACGAATACTAGTACTTTACCAGCCCCACTATTATTCCCCCTCTTCTTGTGGGGTCAGCCGGGGAACGCTTTTGGCCCAAGTCTTTCACGAACGGGCTGGTCAGGCCTGACATTCGACTGGACTTAGTTCTTCAGGCAAGAATTTGAAATTTGCTCAGGGTGCCGGCGATGGCTCGCCTACTCTCAACGAAAGACACCATCGGGTCTTTAACGTCCATCAGCGACCATTACTGGCAGACGGGTCCTCGGGCTTATCGTCCTTCCGACGGACGGCGCACACATCCATGTGAAACACCTGCGGGTGTACAGGTCTGCAGCTGGGTGGAGACTCGAACCTCTGATCGACAGCTCGAAGGCGGGTACGCATACCGTAAGCCATCCTGCCAGCCCATCGCCCGGTTTATGATAACCATAACAAATATAATACAACGGTCGGATTTTCATGTGTGATCTGAACATTGCAGATTAAGAGCCACAACAAATGAAGCAAAATAGGTGTGGTTTTGTGTCTCGAGCTCACGTGCAAACCAAGTGATACGTCTTTGGTTCTTTAGCTGGGTGGTGTGGTTACATGGTGTCATCGGGGTCGAGGGAGGGCGGGGCTAAGGGTTTGAGAGTTGGTCCAGAATTCCAGGGAAAGAATGGGGGGTAAAATACAAGGTAACATCAAAGGAAAGCAGTTTGCTTCGCCGAAGCACAGCAAAGCACTTGAAGTAAAGGCACAAGTTCCAAAGTGCATTTGTTGGTTGTTTTGGTATTTTGAATGTGTTGGGAATGCCATCCGGAGGGCGTTTTAACACCTTCGAAGGTCGTCACACTATAGGTCTTGGTGGCAAGGGTTTTGTCTTTAGCTCGATTGCTGATGTTGACAGGTTTTTTGTGCCTGGTGCCCTGGCTGGGAGGCCGAGGAGGAAGCCTGTAGTCGGGGCGAGCAGCACGTGTGACGAACATAGGGTGCCCGTGGAATAGCCATGCGCTCCTAACAGTGGCGCCAATAAGAAGTTAAGGGACTGATGGGAATACCAAGGAGGTAGCAGCAATCGGGAGAGGAAAAATGATAAAGCTGGAGGTCGAGAGTCATTGGTGGACAATGATGACAACAAAAATGATAATAAAAGACCAGTAGGTTGTCACGCACAGAGGATAATACAGAAGGAGCGGAAGTATAGGTGGAAGATTGATGTACAGGTGGTATGTAAATAAAGAGGGGATCGACTGGGAATAGGGATCAGACAAAGACAAATGCTCTCCTGTGGATTTGTAGTATCTCCTCGGCTATGTCCTGCAAACCTCGTTACTCCCAAAGCTCGGCTTGTACACAAGGAGAAGTTTTGAGACCTAAGCCAAGGCCGAGACCCAGGTCAAAGTCTAGGTCTTCGAGAAGGTCAGTTGAGAATACGGGCGGCAGAGCCGGGCTCATGGGAGGAAGACCGAGCGCAGAGTCGGTGAATCCCAAGCCCAATTCTAACCAGTCGTCTTCATCCTTGCCAGCGCCTTCATCGGACATGTCCAGGGACAAGCCGTCCTCAGCAAGAGACACCAGCACTTGCTCAAGGGCGAGGCTTTCGGACGATCCCGTTTCATCCCAGGCTTGGAGCAGGCCACTGGGAGAGAGGGGAGACGGGGGAGCCGGCGAGGTCACCACCGAAGAAGGTGGTCGCGAAGGGGGCACCTGCACGGCGGTTGCACTTTTGGGTTTTGGCAACGGTGAAGCAACCGGTGTGGGGGATTGCATCAAAGTTGCTTCAGACGTTTGCTGCAGTCCGATTTCTACATACAAGGGAATAATGGGCAACAAAAAATGGCCGTTAGCATTCGACAATCACATGGACGTTTTGATAAAGGTTGGAAAAGCTGAGAAAATCAATCTTCGTTTTCACTTGTCAAAGTTTGAAAAGATTGTTTGAATATTTTTAATTTCTATTCATTCTCCACTATAATGTGGGGATGGAATCCAAACATCATTTCAGGGGAAAACAAAGAGTGTGTTACCTCCATTTTCCATTAGCATGCTGAAAAGGTCATCGATCGCGTGGTTGTGCGTCTGAAAAGGAGAAAATTCACACCCCAATGTCAAGCTTTCATCATTGGGCTTTCGGTTCGTTCATTTAGTAGCCGAACTCAGTCGGTGCATGGAACAGCACCCAGGGCAAAAACTATCCACCTGTACCTGCCGAGTCGACCGATCGGTCGCTGTGGTGGAAATGCACGTGGAAGAGCCAAACGGGTGCATCGGCCATCGGTTTACAAAAGGAGCCTCTGTTTGCTGCCATGAAATGAAAATGCTGTTCCTCGCAGAAAATGTTTCTTTATGAATGGGAAAAGATTTGAAATTTCCAAACGAAAGAAAGTTTCGATATTTGAAGTTCCGGGGCCTGCCGATGATGTCATCACACATATCTGGAATCTTTCATGGGACGCTTCCCTTTAACATGGGGTATGCCTCATTAATTAGTTGGGATAACCCTCTGAATATATCATTCCTGTGTAAGAAGTATGTTAAATACCTGAAATTTTCGTATAAATAAGAGCACTGTGGCCAGAAAGATAACAAAAATGCAAACCCATCTCACGGCAAGATAAATATATTGCTGATGTGATGATAAGTTAACTGAAAAAAAGTATTTCTCTCCATGACAGAATCTTCATTAGTGACTGTGTCCAAGTTGCAGAGCACATTCATGTTTCCTCAAAAATAAACCAAATAATTATTCGCCTATTTACATATTACATAGGCACAGTAACGGATAATTCAATCACTCTCCACCATGGATGCTCCTTGGAAGAATGGGATTGAACACACTGTGAAAGTATACATTTCCTGTGCATCATTATATGCAAAACAAATGCATAACCCTTCCTTCCCCTCCAACATACCTTCCGTTGTTTTACACTCCCTTCCTCGATACCGTCATCTCCCTCATCCCTAGACCCACTCAGCCAACTCCAAAGTCCTCCTTTGCATATGTTGCTCCATTGCCATAATTATAATATGTAAATGGATGGGCTGACAATATAGCCTAGATGTATGCACTCGTACCTCTAAGCTGTCTAACCTGGGTTTGAATCCTGACCGAGCTATAAATTGTCATCCCGGTGGTTCACAGGTTGGGTGATTCATCAATGTGTGTGCCGACCCTCGGATGGACTTTAAGCTGGGCATCTCATCTGCCGGTATTAGTTGGTGGGTATTAAAGATCCCACGGTGTCCTTTGCGAAGAGTAGGTGAGCTACCGCCGGTACCTTGACAAATTACACATAATATATATATATATATATATATATATTATAATATATTATATTATATATTATAATATTGATATTATTTATTATATATTATATTATATTATATATTATATTATATATTTTTATTAATTATTATTTATTCTATTTATTATTACATTATATTTATTATATTGATTGATTGATATTATTTATATACTAGCCGAAACCCGTGGAACATCCACGGAAGGGAGGATGTGGTGTATGGATAGAGTGTACCATTATGGATGGCATAGGGGATTTGCTTGTCCGAGTAAGAGTTAGGAAGAAAGATGAGAATGAAGAGTGCGTATATGAACAACGATCGCCGACACCGGCACAAATGCATGCTCTGGATTGTCCACTCAGTGTACGGCTTGCTTTCGCCTTCGCCTGTCCAATCAGCGGACGGCTTGCTTCGCCTTCGCCCAGCAGACGCCAATACGATGGCGTCGTAAGATGGCGTCGTATCGGCAGTTAATCGGATGCTTTTGGGCCCCAACGTCGGCTAATTCAGATTTTTCGAGTGTGGCTGTACGTGATAAACAAAGAGCGCGGTTCGTATATCGTAAATCCATTAGTGCCGTGGGCATCGGGTCACTGGGTGCGGCATAAAAGGGATAACAAAGTCGAGTCCTTACACTATTATTATATAGATTATTATGATATTTATTGGTATTATTATATATTATATTATATTGATATTATATTATATTATAGGGATGATAGGCCTCCTCCCCCCAAGCCCTCTCCCTCCCACAGATCTCCCGATGTCCCTGCTCTCAAATGTTGAACTTGTGTGCTTCTACCTCTCCCCATCTTGTCTCCCGCTCCCTTTATTTCGTCTTATCGTTTTATTACCTATGCGTATGCTTGTGTATTACTGTGTTCGTGCTTATGTTTGCGTTTCGTCGTTTATGTGTCCGTTTGTTTTTTTTGTTATTAATGTTAGCTCTTACACGAGCCTCGATCTTATATACAAAAACCCCCCACAAAATAATACAAATTCTTACTCTAACCTACAGAGGGCACTGCATCAGCGGCACAGCTGCACCCTCAGCCAATGATGCTACCCCGCAGCCTTGTGCTGCATACGAACGAACAAGAATGTAGATGCTCCAAAACTCATTCCATTGCCATGACTCATTTTCATCCTACTATTTGCGTTTTCACTTTGTCGATTCAATCGTTCGTAATTTTATACTTGTATGTATTTTTTTTTTTTTTTTTTGCTTTCTTTATGTATGTCTCAGTCTGATCTGATGTCCCATTACTGACTGTGTGTTAAAGTTCACCATGGTGTAATTAGATGAGGAACTGTCCAAAATGGGGTTAGGTGGTCAACCTCACGCTCCACCCATGGAAGGAACCTGGAATTAAAATTGGGGATCAACCCAACTCCCAAGTGTCTATTCTTCTGAAAGATTCTGAAGGATCGCTAATGCCCATACTGGAGACAAGAAGAAGGCCGTCCTTTCTGCAGTGTATTCCCATCCAAATGACCGTAGGCTTTGTAATACAGCACACCTTGCTGGCACGGCACCAGGTCGAATCAGACTGCACCCAGGTGTGAACCAAAGACCAGGCATATCAGAAGCAATCTATCTTGCTGTCTTCATGTGTATGTGCACTTTTTTCCTATAGAAGATCGAGGCGAAGAGAGTAGCAAGCTTACGGAGGATAAAAAGGCAGGCAACCTCGTAACAGGACAGAAACAGGTGGACAAAGCAAGCAAGGGAATGGACAAATAGAAAAAGAGGAGGAGGGGAGGAAACAGTAACCTGCAATAAAAGAGTTGAGTTAGTTCGGATAAATGGGAGTAGAAAAGATTATTGGTAGGGATTGGGGATGGCATGAGATGGTGGTGCTCCACCTGATTGAAGCCCTGGAGGGAAGAGAGCAATTGAACCTCCTCGAGAAAGCAGGTGTAAAAATGTGGGAAAAGAGGAACAAAGCAATGGAGGTTTTCGAAAAGCCGGGATTTTGTGAGTTTAACCCGGAGTCAGTTACTCGATGAACATGTGAATCCTGGAAAGGCTGAGGAGAGTCACATGGCGGAGAGAGAGCGAGACTGGAGGAGAGGCAGTAAAAAACGGAGAGGCCACCGACCTGCCTGCCATGTGTGAGAAACAGGCTTTGTGCTTCAGCCTCATCATGGAAGGCATACAATAATGTTGAGAGATTTAGATTCCACAGAATCAAGGAGAGACAGATGTGATGCTGGGGCCCCAGCCCATAAGAGAGTGTACTATTGCATTGAGGTACGGCCAAAGACCTTACGGACTGTATGTAGTTCTGATTTATCAATATGTGTTTATTGTCACAGTTGAACCATTACACGCACCACATTTGAAAATGTAATTTTGTTAATTACAAAACAAAAACTTTACAGGCTATCTGACAATGTGGCACAATTCATTATTTACAACACTGCAATATTCTACAGGCCTTGCTATTATGTATGGAGTGGCCTGTTTTTATGCCCAACCTGCAGCTCTTGTTGCTGGTGAGTCAGCCTCACTGCATCCTCATATGAGGGCGGCTGCCTGCTAGACAGGCTCACTGGAGGCAAGGTGGAGGATACTTGCTGGGAATCTACCTTCGAGTTTGCCTGGATGGAGAATCAGACAAACCAAGTAACATTTTCTCTTGCTTCATTAGTTACTTGCAAAATTGTGAGATCATATAACTGTTCAAGTGCAGTATATATCTCATCATTTCAGTGGTAACAGCAGCACAAACTTAGGAAATCTTTATGACATGTTAATGGCGGTCTTAGGCAAGGCCAAAAACCAAACAGTACATGAATTCTCACAACAAGTCTCATTATCAGTTGTTGAATGCACTGTGCAATTTTGTATAATGATAATCATATATATCTATATTGTTATTGTATACATAATTGTATACATTATTGTACTGACTTGGCATTTAATATGGAATATATTTTTTTCTTGACTTGGGTTTACTTTCTGAACTCAGTATATGAATCTGGTGAGTTTCTTTTACGCTTCGGTGATGTCTTTGTTGAAAGAACCATGTCACTGATTGTCTTTCGCAGCAAGAAGTCAAGAACAGGATTATATCACAGGTGGCGTGACAAAATGTAAGGACAGGTACATTTGACGATTGGCTTCACAATCGGGTATATAAGGGTTGTTGCGTTCTGTATTAGTGGAAAACAACTGCTGCACATCTACAAAAGTTATTGCCGCTTCCTCTGGAGATGGTCCGTCAACTTGACAATGCTGTTTGTCATGGAGTGGTGGCTTTACGAAATTCTGGCATGAAACAGCGTGCTATTGCTCGGCAGTATGGCATCACTCAAGGTCAGGTGTCAAAGATCCTGAAACGAAATGCTCAGAGGGGTGTCCCTACTCCAATACCGAGGCCAGGACGTCCACGCAGAACCACAAGGAGAGATGATCGCCAGCTGCACCGGTTAGTCTGCAATGGCCGTACCAAGTCAGCTAATCGGCTTAGGGCTGAGTGGCAGCAACTGACAAATGTGCCTGTATCCAGAAGGCTAGTCAACCAATGACTGGTTCAAGCAGGCTATCGTGCCAGGCGTCCCCTGAGAAAGCCACGCCTGACCAGACAACACAGCCAGCACCGATTGCAGTGGGCCAGAGAGCACCGTCAATGGCAGCCAGGACACTGGAATCACATGACCTTCAGTGACGAGTCTAGATTTCTGGTCTATCGTCAAGATGGCCACGTCCGAGTGCGCAGACAAGTGCATGAAGCCCACAACGAAGATTGTATAGTGCCAAGAGTCCAAGCTGGAGGTGGTGGGGTGACCGTTTGGGCTGCTTTTCATGCAGGGGGCAAAACTGACCTGGTTGTTCTGAATGGAAACCTGAACCAGTTCAAGTACAGGGCCATTCTGGAAGAAACATTGCTTCCATTTGCTCGTGCAGCCTTTCGAGGAAACTTTGTCTTCCAAGATGACAATGCACGGCCTCATCGTGCTCTCATGATCCAACACTTTCTTGCTGACCGTGGTGTAGAGCATATGGAGTGGCCTGCCATGTCCCCGGATATGAATCCGATAGAGAACTTGTGGGCAGAATTAACGCATCAAATCGACAACTTGGACCAGCAGCCGACCTCTGTGCGTGAATTGCAGCAGACTATTGTCACTGCATGGCAAGCGATTCCTGTCCAAACCTTGGCAAATCTCGTGAACAGCATGCCTCGACGTGTACGTGCTTTCCTGAATGCTCGTGGGGGTTACACGAAGTACTGAACTGTAATTTTACTGTCCGTAATCCCAGTCATAATTTAGCTTTTGTTTTTGTTGAAAAAAAATTTGGCTAATGTGCAAAATAAAGAGATATTTCTGGAAAACGCACAGAAGTTTAACACAGTACTGTCCGTGAATTGAGTTCGATATCAGTTTCCATCACTTTCAAGGATCAATTTATTTGCTTCGAAATGTCAAATGTGGTTTTTGTTTCTTTTAAAGGTCACATTAACAAAATCTAGAATAATTTCAACATAATTCCAATGAACTTTTGGTTCCAAGTCATCTTGAAAAGTAAGTTCACCCCCACCAAAAAAATATTCCATATTAAATGCCAAGTCTGTATATATATATATATATATTGTATACATAAACAAAAACCATGATGAAGTGGTGAAGCGGTCGGTGAAGCCGTGTGACGATATGTCTATTAATAATGTGCTGTTTGAACATCAGTTGCATCCTGACGACATGTACGTCTATTAATTACGTACTATTGGAATATACCTTTCAACCCTTCAGACTGCTGAGACCCCTAAGACATTTGAAGACCCTATAAGACCCCCAAAACCCCTTAAGATCCCAAATACCCTTTAAGACGTCTGGCTACGGTTTCCTCGCTGCTCCCACCTTTTGTTCATATGTGTTCTGTACCATCCTCCAAACAGTGATGACTCCATTAACATCTCGCTGTCCGACAACATGGACCAACTTCTATCCACTCATCCAAACTCTCTCTTCCTCATATGTGGCGACTTCAACTGTCATCATGCCAGTTGGCTGGTGTGGGTACCTCTCTCACCAGCCACGGCACCTCAGCAAAGGACTTCTGCGGCCAACTGGGACTGAAACAATCTGTCAATTTCCCGACCCAGATCTCAATCAATGGAGGATATTCTCTTCTAGACTTGGTTATGACAAACTCCCTGCAAATGTCTGCTGCTCTTCTCCTCCAATCGGTTCTTCTGATCATTTGTTTGTTAAAGTGGACATCTCTCTGGCATTCTCAGAGAGCCTCCTCAGCACCGACGGGTCTGGCATTTCACTCAGGCCGACTGGGACGGTCTGCAAGCAGCCATCAATCATCTGGACTGGTCTCCCATCTCTACTGCCTCTGACATCAACTCTTCCTGGGAATTCTTCCAAAGTAAACTGCTCTCTCTCATGTACAGATTTATCCCATCTCGTTTTCAGTTGTCATACAATTTTTTTTTTTTTTTAATACCCTTCCTCCCATCCATGGTACACTGAATCTTGTGGTGAGGCAGTTGCCGTGAAACAACTTGCCTTCGCCTCTTGGAATGAAAATCCAACTGAAGACAATCTCAGTTCCTTTTGCAAAGCTCGGACACAAGTGTGTGTCTACGCTTAGGAGAGCCAGGAAACTCTATCTCTCTACTCTCAAGACTTAACTCTCAAACCTGTCTCCCTCCTCCAAATCCTGGTGGCATCTGGTCAAGTCTGTTTGTGGTATTTTTCCCCCCTCCATCCCCTCCCTTACCTCAAATGGCTAAACGGCTGACACCACACGTGACAAAGCCGAATGCATCCACTCTGTGTCTGCCTCAAAATCTAGTGTCCCAAAACCATCTGCCTGTACCCACTTTACCCAGTCGAACCCAGCTGCTCCTGGACTCTGTGTCCTTCTCTCCTGACAAGGTGGAGAAGTTTCTGTCAATCCTCGACTCTGATTCTGCAACTGGACCAGACGGCATAAGCCCACGGGTCCTAAAATCCTGCTCTGCCGCTCTATCTCACCCTGTCTCTGTTCTCTTCACCCTCCCTTTTGCTCAAGGTCATCTGCCATCTGCTAGGATATCAGCCAACATTAACGCTTTACACAAAAAAGGTGCAAAAACAGATCCTGGAAGTCATTGGTGTCCTTGTGTTTAATACTTCTCCCCCCCCCCCCCCTTCCCACACCTCCTCCCCCGAAGCCCTCTCCCTTCCACACATCTCCCTGCTCTCAAATGTTGTGTTTGTGTGCTTCCCCTTCTCTCCCCATCTTGTCTTCCGCTCCCTCTTTTTATATATTTTGTTTGTCTGGTTGATTTGTTTGTGAAGTAAATGCTGGCTCTTTCACGAGCCTCGATTCAGTATACAAAAAAAAAAAAATCCTTGCAACTACAGACCAATCAGCCTGCTCCCAATAATCAGCAAGGTCATGGAATCCATCATTGCTTCAGATATCAAATCCTTCCTCTTCTCCGATGGCTTGATCTCTGATCATCAATTTGGATTCAGACCAGGTCACTCTACTCTGGACATGCTGCTTCTGCTGTCTCAACAATGGATGGAGGTCCTCAATGCAAAACAGGAAATCAGAGCTGTCTCCCTTGATATCTCTTGCCTTCGATACGGTCTGGCACCCCACCCTGCTCATCAAACTCTCCTCCTATGATATCCATGGAAACCTCCACACATGGCTTGCCAACTTCCTCTCTGGTCACAATCAATGTGTGGCTCTGAATGGAATTCTCTCATCTCCCCTTCCTGTTCAGGCTGGAGTTCTTCAAGGCAGTGTTCTGAGCCCTGTGCTTTTTCTGGTGTCTCTCCAGCTCTCTGGAGCTTTCTTTCTTTGTCTGGAGTTTGTCTGGAGTCTTTGTCTAGAGTTTTTTCTTTCTGGATTAATGATCTCTCCAGCTCTCTGGAAAATCCTCTCTGTCTCTTTGCTGATGTCTCCACTCTCTGCCGCTCTATATATCAACCATCCGATCGGCGAGCAGTAGCCTATCCACTCTCTGCAGACCTGGACAATATCTCAAACTGGTCAAACAAGTGAAACATGTCTTTCAATCCTGACAAATCTCACACTCTCACTTTGTCTCTCCAAAAAGACCATCTGGACAACCCTCCCATCTACTTTCTGAACAATCCTCTTGAAGAAGTTCTGTCACTCAAGCTTTTGGGTCTCACTATCTGCCATGATCTTTCCTGGGAAAACCACATTTCCAAGCTGGCCACCAAAGCCAGTCGCCATCTAGGCAACCTCCGTTGTGCAAAGTCCTTTCTGGGCACGTCTGAGCTCCTCACGACAAACAAAGCTTTCATCCGCAGCTGAATGGAATACTGCTCTCCCCTCTGGGCTGGTGCTTCTGCCTCACACCGAGCTCGGCTGCAAGCGGTTGAAACCAAAGCGTTCAGAATCATTGGAATCTCCCGCGATGAAGCTGATTGTGAGGGCCCTTCACTCACCTACCGCAGGCAGGTAGGTGGTCTTTCTGTCTTCTACCAACTCCTCTCTGGCCTTGCTCCCCCTGCTCTGTCTGCGCTCGGCCCCCCAAATATTCCTGCAGGACGCACAAGATCTGCCAGCAACCTTCTTCTGGCGAAACTGCCAAAATCTAGGCTCTCTGCTCACCTTCACTCTTTCATTCCTATTTTCTCCCGCCTCTGGAACAATCTCCCACACTCTCTTCAATCCCTCTCCTCCCCCCGTGTCTTTAAAACAGCTGTTCACCACCATCTCTTATCTTCCCCCATCCAAAACCTTGATCTTTTCTACCCCCGTCAAAACACCTCAAATCCGCCTCGTTCAATCTCCGACTTCATTCCTGAAATTCCTAGTTGTGTTCATTTGCTTTATACTGTGTACCCTTCCTCCTCAGCCCTCCCCCTTCCACAGATCTACCGATGTCCCTGTTCTCTACTGTTGTTGTGCTTGTGTGATTCCCTCTCTCTCCCCCTCTTGTCTCCCGCTCCCTTCATTGTATGTTTTAGGTGTCTGTGCATGTTTTCATGTTCAATGTGTTAGCTCTTACATGAGCCTCGATTCTGTATTCAAAAAAAGACCCTTAAAACCCCGAAGAGCTGTTCGAAATTCCAAATGAAATTTCAAATGAAAGAAGGTTTTGCTATTTGAAGTTCCGGGGCCTGCCGATGATGTCATCACACATATCTGGAATCTTTCAAGTGGTGCTTCCCTTTAACATGGGGTATGCCTCATTAATTATTTGGGATAACCCTCTGAGTATATCATTCCTGTGTAAGAAGTATGTTAAATACCTGAATGCTTTGTATCTGAATACCTGAATAAATAAGACATTTAATCACAATGGCCATAAATATACCGAAAATGCAAACCCCTCGCACCACACGTAAATATATTGTTGTTGTGCAAGACCTAAGCCTGTGGTTAACAAGCGTTACGCCTAGGTCCCCCGTCGGTGAAATTATGCGAGTTGACAAAGTGGAAGACGCAAGGCGGCCATCTTGGATTTTGAAGTGGCGACCCAATTTTCAATAGCGTTCTTCCTTATGCCTAGATACACCCACACACCAGATTATAAGTAGGTACTTCGCTTATTTTTCAAAATATTTCGCTCACAAGGTTCAGACATATATATGGTGGCGGCCATCTTCGATTTTGACGTGGCGACCCAATTTTCAATAGCTTTCTTCCTTATGCCGAGATACACCCACACACCAAATTAAAAGTTGGTACTTCACTTATTTTTCAAGATATTCATCTCACAAGGTTCAGACATACATGGCGGCGGCCATCTTGGATTTTGACGTGGCGACCCAATTTTCAATAGCGTTCTTCCTTATGCCGAGATACACCCACACACCAAATTAGAAGTTGGTACTTCGCTTATTTTTCAAGATATTTCGCTCAAGGTTCAGACATATATATGGTGGTGGCCATCTTGGTTTTTGACGTGGCGACCCAATTTTCAATAGCGTTCTTCCTTATGGCGAGATACACCCACACACCAGATTAGAAGTTGGTACTTCGCTTATTTTTCAAGATATTCATCTCACAAGGTTCAGACATATATATGGCGGCGGCCATCTTGGATTTTGACGTGGCGACCCAATTTTCAATAGCGTTCTTCCTTATGCCTAGATACACCCACACACCAGATTAGAAGTTGGTACTTCGCTTATTTTTCAAGATATGCAGGTTACAAGGTTCAGACATACATGGCATCAGACATACATGGCGGCGGCCATCGTGGATTTTGACGTGGGTTGCACCCACACACCAAATTCGAATGCGGTCCTTCGCTTACGCACGCACGCACGCCCGCACACACGGACGGAAGGGAAAGCCATCGTCCCCCTTTTGCTCCGCTGAGCGACAGGGGACAAAAAGTGAAGACCCTTTAGACCTCGGAGTCCCTAAGAACCCTTAAGACCTGTAAGACCCTTTAGACCATTTAAACTCATAAGACCCCAAGATCCTTAAGACCCCCAAGACTGTTAGGACCGCTATCATCCTTAAGACCCTTTCAACACTTTAGACACCGTTCGATCCCTTCACACTTTAGACCTTTTATATCCTTTAGACCCCTAGAATATTAGACCATTTATGTCCCTTTAGACTCCTGAGACCTGAACACCATTTAGACCCCTTACACCCTTCAGACTGATTAGACAGCTTGGTCCTTTTTAGATTACAAATAAATAATATCACCAATATCACAAATAAATTTGCATAAAAGAAATGTTTGTATTATGATTGGTTTGTATTATGATTGGTTTGTATTATGATTGGTTTGTATTATGATTGGTTTGTATTATGATTGGTTTGTATTATGATTGGTTTGTACTGTGATCTTCTTCCAGACTCATCAGCATTGAATCGGTATCTCAGCACTCAATGGACATATAGCTACAATAGGACATTGTAACATTTATGGAGACTGCAGTGTAATTTAGCAGCCAGAGCATCGAAATACCAAAAGAGTCGAGACATCTCTGCTTAAACTGTGGGAAGAACAGTCTCACACATTATGGAAAATTTCCTGAGACTATTGTTGACAATCTGAGGATATCTAACTTACCTTCGCCATCCCATGCTGATGGTGAATTTGATGCTGGTACTTTTGTCTGCACTGATGCAATCCATTATGACTTGGCTGGGACACCAACAAATGGTGTGGAGATAGCTCCAAAGCATGCTGGGACCTCTGCCCTGGGGTTGCAGGAACCAAAGGCCTGGGAATCGCCAGAGGACTGAAAGCAGGTGGAATGTTCTGTAATGTCTGTGCCGGAGATGAAGTGGCACAAAGCCTTTCTCCGAAGCCCATGGGAAGGCCATGGAAAGGATGTGTGTGATGGACCTGCGGGATGGCTAGGTCGCCACATGGCGAAGATGCAGTGAAGACAGGAGAGTGATGAAAGTGGTTAGGCAGCATTGGGAATAAATGATTTGCTTCTGAAGAATTTTGCTTCCATAGGTCACAGCGCACCTGAAATGGAAGAGGGGACAGTAGGAAGGTATTTTTTTTTTTAGTCTGACTTATGAGTTGTTTCTACACTCAGGCTTATGGTTGTGAACTCCGTAAAGTCGGTGATATAATTTGCACATTTGAACGCTTTCCATGTTGAGCACGAGTCAAGAACTCAATAAGTGAGGCACACTTACGGTGGCAGAAGGTCATGAATAGGTGTGGGTTAAAATGATGGAATTGTGTCCCATTGTGATTTTGGACATTGGAAGAATATTAATTTCCCATCATCATGACTTATGTTATTTGCTCATTTGGAGTCATGTGGACTATTGTAATTAGAACTAGACGTAAGAAAGACCATCAATATTGCGGTTAGTATGTGGGGTCCTCCACAAGTGCTTGGAACAAGGTATACGATAATCCAAGAAATGTCGTCATTTCTTGAAAACATCAACAAAACATGTATAGGTAAAGGACGTTTTGATGTTTACGAGCAAGTTGTCCGTGTTCACACGGGATTCTAAACTGGGTCGGGATGGGGATGGCAAAAATGTAAATGGCGTCTTCCGTCGTCGAGCCGGAAAGCTAACAATTCACATTTATTGCCACGTGATGCAATTTAAATGCTCTAATGGCGGCGAGGTGCTCCATTTTAAACTGTTCGTTTTTTTGATACCTAGAGTCATAATAAAACTTTGTATTGGTGTCAAAGCCAGTGACCAATTGCAAATGAATGGTGGGATTATCAGGACATTAGTCGATAATAAAGAAATGAAGACAGAATATGGGATCAGAGAATACACCAAACAGATCAACCCAATCCAATTGAGTTATTGTAACATTCATGCGAGATGACTTTTACTTGAAACCGTCACAATAACCAAGACCAATGGGTTATGCAGGATGGTGGCTACTTTGAGTTTGGATCCTGAATTCCAGATGCAACTGAGGGTCAGGTTCCTCGACTGTTGAGAACCTGCTGCGGTTATTTTGCAACACAAAACGTCCTTTGCAACACTAAATGGTTATTTAGTGTCCATGTGTTTTATACCTCTCCCATCCCCCTTCCCGCCCCCCCCCCCTTTCCCATGCCTCCTCCCCCCAAGCCCTCTCCCTCCCACAGATCTCCCGATGTCCCTGCTCTCAAATGTTGTTCTTGTGTGCTTCCCTCTCTCCCCCCATCTTGGCTGCCGCTCCCTTTATCTTATGTTTTATGTGTCAGTTTGTCTTTTTGTCATCAATGTTGGCTCTTATATGAGC